>NC_132880.1:15415632-15508132 GCF_030463535.1 Salminus brasiliensis | reverse complement strand
AGCAGGACTGGGATCTTAATTTTAGACCAACTCCTTTTACACTGCCGTTCCCACAGGTCAGAATGTCTGCTTTTGTAGACGTCCATCAATTTAACCTGGAAAGCACAATCCTGGTCACGTCTTTCCCACTGTGGTACATAACAGAAACACACCAAAGATATCATGGCCAAAGCTCTCTGGTGAGGACAGTAGTCGTACAGCTAATCTAAGCAGCTCAATGCTCTCTGGATCCAGTGGAGGAAGCAAGACGACGCCTTGGTTTGGTTCTTGTAGAGTCAATCCGGAATCTTCCCCGTCAATGGCCTCAATATGAGTCCCCTAAATTCACACAGCCAGATAATTCAATTCAATTTTATTTAAAAAGAGCTTTTACAACAAATGTAGTCACAAACAGCTTTACAGAGATTTACATTTAAGGCATTTAGCAGACGCTCTTATCCAGAGCCTCTTACAAAGGATATGTGTCAGAGCCTCTTTTGAGCAAGCCAGTGGCAACAGTGGCAAGGACAAACTCCCTCGAGTCGAGAGGAAGAAATCTTAAGAGGAACCCATCCTCCTCAGGTCGACACCAGATCATAATAAAAATCAAAACAGGAATAAAAACAATAAAACAAAACTGGATTAAGAAAAAGAGAAAAAGGTAAATGTGGCATGAAGCCAAACAAAATGAGACTGAGTGAGAGTGATAAAGTCCATGCAGGTAAACAGTCAGAAGGGAGGTGAGGATGAATCAATGCGAGGCCCCAGAGCAGGACAGCGGGCAGGAAGGTAGTGGAGAGCCAGGTCAGGTCAGGTGGTACCAGGATGGAACAGTTGGAGCCGGGCATCTCAGTACATGTGAAAGAGAAAACAGAAAGGAGGGAAAAACACAAGAGGGTCAGGAGGAGAGCAGGAAAATGTTACAGGAGGGGGGTGGGGGGTAATATAGCGTGATAGGATCCAATAAATGGACTTGTATCAGCAGCAGCAGCAGACAGCAGGGGGCAGCTCAGCACATAGAGGAGAGAAAAGAAAGGAGAAGATGATGATGCGTTTAGGAGATGTCAGATCAGACTGATGTCCGGCCTGTAAAGGAAGTAGATTAGAGAGACTGCAGAACTGATCAGGAACCTGTGAACAGAGAGCAGAACAGTCCAAACCTGTTAGTGTTCATACAAGCTACATCAGCAAGAAGAACAGTTCAGTGCACTGATGGATTCTCTAAAAGCTTGAGCTAAAAGGTAAGTTTTTACTCTGGATTTAAACACAGAGAGTGTGTCTGAGTCCAGAACAGCAACAGGAAGTCTACTCCAGAGTTGAGGAGCCTGATAAGAGAAAGCTCTTCCTCCAGCGTTGATTCTCCTGAAGCGAGGAACTGACAGAAGGCCAGCGCCCTGCGAACAAAGTGTACGTGACTGGTTGTAGGTTTAAGAAGTTCCCCAAGAACCATTTAGTGACTTAAGTCAGAAGGAGAATTTTATAATCAGTGCAGAATATAACTGGTAACCAGTGCAGGGACGAGAGAATGGGACTAATATGGTCAAGTTTCCGAGCCCTAGTGAGCTCTCTAGCAGCTGCATTCTGAACTAGTTGGAGCTTTTTAATGATTTACATGAACTTCCAACCAGAAGAGCATTACAGTTATCCAATCTAGAAGTTATGAATGCAGGCACCAGCTTCTCTGCGTCATGTAAGGAGAGTACATTACGCAGTTTAGCAATATTACGTAGGTGGAAGAAGGCAGTTTTAACTATGTAACAGATGTGTGCATCAAACAAGAGGACGGAGTCAAAAACAGCTCCTAGGCTTTTTACAGAGCTGCTGGGTTTGACTGAGAATCCATCTAAATCTACAGCAATATTTGCATTTTTGGATCAATAAGTAAGACCTCTCTATGTCTTTCAGACAGTCTGTTATTTTATTAAGGCAGATAAGTATAGCTGGGTGTCATCAGCATAGCAATGAAGGTCAAGTCAATGCCATGTTCACGGATTATTTAGCCCAGCGGCAGCTTATAAAGAGTAAATACGAGTTATCTGTTCTAGAGTAAGCGTATGGTCATCATACCAAGACACTGACCTTTTCTTAATTGGAGCAACATGGTCAAGATTAGAGCGGAGTACAGACAGCAGATCATCTGTTTCAGGGTCTATAGGAGGAGATGGGCAGGAGATGGTTAAATCTGGAGGGTTATTAATAAATACACTAGCTGTAGAGGTTGTTATGGTACGCTTGCTCATAAATCAAGGCTGCAGGGGGAGCTCCTGGTTTAAGACTACATGATTAGGTAGTGGTCAGAGATGGAGTCAGGCTGAGAAATGCTGTTTCTATACCCAGGGTCAGAACTAGGTGTGTATGGCTGCATCTATGAGTTGGACCTAAAACATTTTGAATGAATCTCAAGACATCTAAGATTGATTAAACCCAGTTCTAAGGGGTCCTGATTCTTCTCCAAGTGAATATTAAAATCTCCAACATTTAAAGTCTTATCAGTAGAGAAAGCTACCTCTGATAAGAAGTCAGTAAATTCACTCAGAAAATCTGTATAAGCTCCAGGAGGACGATGGACTGGAATAAGCAGTAAATAGAGCTGCTTTTCAGAAGCTGGGGAAGAGTCTGCCACTTTCAGACTAAACACTTCAAACGATTTGGCTTCATAACCTGAGATTTGGGTTTATGTCCAGAACTGGATCAGAGACTGAGGCTACGCTGCTGCTATGAGCAGACCTGCGAGGAGAACTGCAGTAGTTCAAGCCTGGGGGAGTCGATTCATTCAAAGCAATGATTCACTAGGTTTAACCCCCGTTTCACAAAGACACAGTGAACTGAGGAGGTTTTCAGTAATGATTTCATTGACTGACTGCTTTAGGGTCTAGAGATCGGACACTACGATTGCGGACTACACGAGGGACAGACACAGTCTCAACACTGCAGGGTTTATCTGATCAGCTATATGATGGTGATACTGGTACATTACTATTTCCACACCAAGCAATAAAGAACAGAATTATGGTTTAAATGGAGTAAAAACTCTCACCTGCCCAGTCTCTCATCCACCTACCCGAGTGGTATGACTGGGTAGAGCCAGTCAGTCGTATCGTACCACCTTCGTGATGTTCCCGGAGAGAACGACAGACCCCAGGCGGCTCGGGTGAAGCCCACCTCTACGCTCCCGAAAACTCCAGAAACGCAAAAGACCCTCCGTGAGACAGAGAGCTGTACAGCAGCACAGGGAGCAGAGAGCTCCAGGATCACAGCAGCTGTCTCAGAGGAAGGAGACAGAGCTGAGAGTAAAGGCTGTAAAGGAGGGCCGGTCGCTCGACGCTCTGTGTCGAATCACGACTCGAGCTTCTAAAGAAGAACCGAATCCAAACAGCGGTTCAGAGTCTCGCTCAAAATACCGGAGATCACGTGATCGCCCGAAGTGCGGCTTCGTTACGTCACTGAACGCAGTCACGTTTCAAGGCGCGTCAGTTTCCCGCTGCAGAGCCGAGCGCAACGAGCTGAATATCAACTGAAATATGAACCGAAATGAAATAGAAATGTAGAAAATGTGTGAATCTGCTGGACTTTCATTTAAAAACACAAAACATGAAGCAGTTTCTCTCTGAAGGTCAGGTGTTGTTTCCAAACCGACTAAAGAGAATAAAAGTGCTTGATAAAGCTCCTCCGTATTGGAGGGTTTTTAACTGGAGACGATGTGAAATGAGCTCTAATAAAACACTGAAGTGTTTCTGTTTATTTCTGTGTTCAGCAGATGTTCAGTCTACATGCACATTAAACAGGGGATTTTTACATGATCAAATATTAATAAACGTGACTATTTTATTTATGAGGAGAACAAAGCAGTTACACACTCAGATCAAATACATGCAGTTAAATGTAGATAAAATTACATTCAATGAACAGAAGAAACGCAGGCAGACATCACTGTATGGAGCTCCTGTTTCAGTCTGGACGAAGCTTATGAACACAAGAGAATCAGGCGATGGAGGTGTAGTGTTTTATTAGAACAGCAGGTGGCGCAGTAGAGCTGAGAAGCTGAGAAGCACTTTGACCTCAACTGTGTTAAAAAGCCTCGGGCTGCGTCCAGAAACCCCCAAACCTCCTCCTCTCCTCTGTGACCCGGAAACTGGTTTCGGGGCTCCATCATGCCGCTTGTCCAAAAACCGGAGGAGACGAAAGAAGTGGCTTCCAGCGGAGGAGACCTGAGAGGATCCCACCCAGGAAGAGTGTTAAAGATTTAGGAGTGAGATCACTGAGTGCACTCCCAGAGACCACGGGAAATAGAGAAACACCACACAAGTCCTAAACGCACAGATGAACTAATATTACTGATCTGATACAATGAGCAGTAAAGCAGTCGTATAAATGTAGAGTTCAGATAAACTGACCCGCTCCCCTGCTGCTTTACACCTGGCTTATTTACTGGAACTGAGCTTAAATGATCTTTATTCAGTGAACAACCGCAAGCACTGTCTGTTCAGTTCAGCTTTATTAATCACCCTATATATTTCAAATTGTATTTTTATATATATATAGTTTCTGGACGCAGCCTGTGGGTCAGTTCTGAGAGCAGCAGGTCTAAACTTAAACCTGCACTAATCAGTTTTCTCCTCAGAGCTCAGACTCAGTGTTTCACATCAAGATACAGAGAGAAGTTAAAAACACAGAAAGGTCCAGAACACATCAGTAATGCAGGTCAGCTGGTCATTCAGGCTCTTTTCCTGAATATGATATGAATAATAGAAACTTCACAGTTGTTTGGAAAAGATGAGACATTAAGGAGGTGTTTTCTAAAGTCTAAAGTAAGTGTAGAAATGAAGAGCACCGCTCAGCAGTAATGTGTGTATTACCGAGAACCTGATTCATTCATTAGTTGTGTGCTTTTCTGTGGACGAGTTGTGATGAAAAAGAGGAAACAATTTTCTCCAGTTTGAATCTCAGCCCCTTCTCTTCCTACAACGAAACACACACACACACACACACACACACACACACACACATAAATATATATTAAACACTTTCAACTCCAACTATGAGGGTTTATTTAGGCTGTACTCTACACACTGCACACTTTTCTACAAAACAACAACGGCTAACTGTACAGTTTATTAACAATTCAGCTGAAGGTGGCGCTATTGCAGATGTCCCCCAATAGCAGACTTTGTGTGTACTTTTGAACAGGATGCTGCAGAAGTATTGGAGCAGAAATGAAAATATTGCTGCACTGATGTTAAAGTAACACGAGAATTTGAGCAGCGTGAGTATAGAGCCTTCTCACAGACTGCGCTTTTAAAATGAAGGTCACATTGATGGTCAATCAGAGGAAATATCTCACATACTTTAAAAATGAATATCAGTCTAGATAATCTGGGGAGAGGAAGCCTCTGTCTCCTGGTTAAAATTGTATGTTAAGAAGTTTAGTCAGTTGGGGCTTCTTAAGGGTCTGTTAAAGAAAAAAGGGTTTTAATGGGAGGAGCCAAGACACAACACACAGCACAACTAAAGCACTTAGTAAACCAATTCAGAAACAAATAAATAAAACATACTGACTGGTCTTCTCCAAACGCTTCACACTGTCCTGTTAGGTTTCAGTGCACCCCTGACAGTCTTTATTTGAACCACCAAACAGATTGTGACCCAGAGAGCTTTCAGCCTTAGTCAAAGATGAGCCTTCAGTTTCACTGTTGATGAAAAGCCATGAGTAATTTAGTAATTTAGGGGTGTTTTACAGAGTAGGATTAAACAAGTATATTGATATAAAAACCTGGAACTGGATACTCCACCTCCAGCACAGTGGGTTATGGTCATTACCTCGACTGCAGCCAATGGTGCTGTGTCCCCTTATTGAAGGCAGAGTGTGAGGATCAAACTGCAGCAGATAAGAGATGAAGGTGTGGCATGGCTCCTCCACTGTGATCTCATCTGGATAGACTAAGGCTTCATGCTGGAGACGTGGAGCCTCTGAAGGGCAGATCCCCTGTGTTTAGCCCGGTTGATGAGGATATAGTGGAGCTCCCTGATCTGTTGCAGCAGCCTCCATCACAATGAACACCTGTCCACAACACACTGAAATTTCCTGGATGTGAACAATGTGACGGTGGTTCACTGCTCTTAGAATGTCAAGTTCCCGGAGCAGGAAACCCAATCCTCATCGGACTCTGTCATCATTTCCAAAATTTTTAGATCTACTTGGTTGGGGTACTGTTTGGATGTGGTCAGCTTAACTTTGAAGCCCTGTAAATGGAAGACTGAGATTAAAGTAAGAAGATTAAGAACATTGTGAGGACCACTTTCTCCTGTGTAGTCTTGCAGTTCAATGTCCTGTATATATAAACTTGGAACTGGATACAGTGCGTTAACTATGGTCCTTACCTCGGCTGCAGCCAAGGTGCTCATGTCAACTCTGCAGACTTTTCCTCCTCATTGTAAACATTATTTTAGTTGAATCATAACATCTTCCAATCACCTGGCATGAAAAGGGGAGATTTGATTCTTTTTGAAACCTAGGCATCTCCTAAACATATCAATTATATTTGTGAGTGTCCGTTTACATCTGTCACAAGTGGCATTCAGATTTGGATTCATTAAGGCTACTGTCAGCTTTAGGTATATGAACATGATACACAATCATAAACTGGATCAATTAATGTCTGCTACAAGGAGGGGAGACATGGAAAGAATCACTTTCCATACTTTTCCTGAGAAAGAGGAGCTCGAGTACACTTATAAGGGTCAAAGTAGGAGGGCAATGATTGACATACAAATTTTTTTCTTTAGAATGGCTGAAAAGTCGCCCCAGAAATGTAAAAATAAAACCCAAAACGCAAACATATAGTCACATGACTGTTGGCTGGACGCTGCTGCTAATTATATGGACAATTGAGACACGTTGAGACAAGAGGTAATTCATTAAGTGGCCGGTTGGTATAAAGAGAGATAATCAACATACTTGCTGTAGACACTGGAAATGGCTCCGGTTTTGAAGTCTTATGTGGGACACTTCCCACAGCATAGGCAGAAAGAAAGAGAAAGAAACATGCAAATTAACTTCATGAGTCCAGTGTACAGAACGCACTGCCTGAATTCAGTGGCTTTCCACCGATTAACTTCCGGTAATGAATGAGGCTATCTGGCAAATTCAGTGGGCATAGATCCATTAAACCTCACAAGTTTGTCAGAAATTTCATTTTTCTGTCTAACGCCAGGTATTGGGTTCTCTGAAAACACAAGCACACATTTCACATCACCTAAACACACCAAATGCCTGTAGCCTAATGCAACATCACTGACAAGGTATTCCAGCTGTAATAAGGGGGCTTTTGTCAAACTGGTGGTTCTCATTGTGTGCAAACTGACCAACCTCTTTATCTGTTCTTTGATTCAAAGTCTGGTACATTTAAAAGTTTTAGTACATTTTAAAAAGCTCTAGCAGTAGCATCACATGGAAATACTTAGATGTGCCCATTGTAGGCGTTTCCCTGAAAGATAAACCCGTCATTCTGTAGTTTCACCAGCTCTTCTAGGAAGTCATCGAGCTAGTCCACTAGTGGATGAGGCTTTGACTGTCCAAAGAACAGTGCACCTACAAATGGTTCCACGTTGTAGAATTTTACTCAAATAGGTCAAAACTGTGCTGCTAGACTTAAAAATGATAAGCCTATCAACATTCACTACTAAATCAACTGTGCTATCTGAATGTGTCGGGCATTAACTCTGACCTGGTCTGAGGCAAGTGTAGGATTCTAGGCCATAAACACATTGTCCTCCACATTTTAATTTGACCTAAACATCTGAGAGGGTTAAAAGCAGAGTGTGTGCAACTTTGGGTAGATTGTGTCCACGATCTCTAAGAATTCCTAAAAGTTCATTAACGCTGCTTTGAGTTTTCATATTCTTTGTGGCCCTTTCTGCAAGGTCTGAGGCAAGGTCAGGTCCATTCCCATCTGTGCTTAAAAGTTCTGCATCTGTGTCTACTACACATTTTCTCTGACTACTACACATTTTAGAATAATCATAGTCTGTAGACTCTGGATGCACACTAGAATCAGAATTCAAGGTTATGTCCAGAAAATCTAGATTCATACTGGCATTAGTTTACACAGTTACAGCCTCATTAACTTCATTTAGAATATGGGGTGCCGGTTCAAAAGTTGCTAAAGTGTTCACTTCAGCCATTTAGCTTCTCCATCTTTTCAGATACTGTGTGCTGGATGCCATTTGTGGTTCTGTTGTTAAGAAATATTGATCCAAACCACCAATTAAAACGGGACGGGGCGGTCAGTGAGCGGACCCAAGTGCAGAGAGGAAAGCCTGTAAGGACAGGCCTTAATGTGTGATATAAGGTTAATGTATGTGTGGTTGATGTGACTGTGGGTGCTTTTGTGTACTTGTGGGAGAACAGTTGCTCCCAGCTGGGTTTGAACCAGCATCCCTGGCAACAGAGGTCCAACACCTTACCACTGCACCACCAGCAAGCACAGGTAATTGGTGGAGTTGCACCCCTTAAAACAAAGAATTAAAAAAGGCGGGAAAACCAAACTAAGGAGACGCCAAGATGGCGTAGTTCAGACTTAAGACAGTTAGCACTAAAACAACTGAAGAAAAACAAATGTACCTCTCTCTCTCTCTCTCTCTCTCTCTCTCTCTCTCTCTTTCTGGAGAGTGAACTTCAATGCTTTACTCAAACGCTTTTACTTATGAGCTGAGCTCTCTTCAGCTACTTCATTTTGCAACCCTGTTATCTATTTCTGCAACTTTTCTTGTTTCTCCTTTCAAACTCCTTTCTTTCACTTCCGTGTACCGTACCGGTCACCCCTCTAAAAAGGTGTGACTGAGAAGGGCTGTTTGTCACAGCCTTAAATGCTGTGATGACCAGGTGTGTCTGGTTGGCACTGATTACCTCTAGGATCTCTGGGGATTGGAGTTCCCTTGGGTAACCGTGCCTCACCGCTGTCGCCCTCTGCTGGTAGGTGGCAGGAGACACTGACCCTTTACAAAAGATAAAATAAAATTAAAATACTTAATTCTACACAAACTCACTTACCCCAGACTTAAGATAATTTAGCACTGGAGCTACAAGTCTAACGTCACATTTGTTAGAATCATTAGACTAAATTATAAACGCAAAATGTGGACAAACATCTTGGCTGATAAACTACATATTGTGTCATTATTGACAATATTGACAATTGTGGCATTTTTTTTCTCCCTAAAAAAGGTTTGCAGTCACAAATGATTAAGGAAACATTAGAAGGTGGAAAACTGCAGATCCATCTGAACATTAAATGAAGCTGAGGCTGCAGTAATACTCACTATTCACTGTTTCAGCTCTGCCGGTATGTTGTGGCACAGCAGTCTGTCCCAAGTCCAGTCAGCGTCTGAAACACATATTTCTAAATAAAATGATATAGTCAGCTACAGTTAATTCAGCATCTCTGCTAATACATTTCAGTGCCTAATAAAACCCACAAACTCATGTTTCCCTTGTGCTGCCAAAGCTAAAGATCCAGGTCTGAGCAGGAGAGCAAATGTTGTCCTGATCAATAACTAGACAAACAGCCGCTCCTGAAGCTGCTTCATTCTCACTAGATCCCCACTTAGTTTAGGAGGAGAGCTCCTTTCAGACACTGTAAAACTCTCCTTACTTCGGTTTTAAGCTAAAAATGAGACCCTGGAAGTTTTAAATGAGTTTATTCCCACTTTAATAAGAACTAATGAAATCTGGAGGTGAAGTGGAGTTAAACAGGGCTAATGCAGCTCAGCACCAGCTATTAACTCCAGCTGATCTTCACACAGCAGGAGCAGCTCAAACAGCTCAGGGCAGAAAGCCGGTGTTGTCGGATGAAGCCATAAATAAAAGTTAGTCTTTCTTTTAGAAACGTTCCTAAAAGTGTTTTAGAGAAGTTTCTAAGTGAACTCCGTACTTCACCACCCGACCACCCCCAGACATCCTCACCCCCCTGTTCCCTGTGGCCAGCAGGTCTTAACGGAGCTAGCGCTAGCAGGTTAGCTTCTACAGTCGTCCAGCTGCAGCACAGACACACACCTAACGATGATCCTCATATTTCAAATATTCGCTGTAGGTTTATGCTCTCATATATGTTGAAATATCAGTTAAAGCAGCTGGCTAACATGAGCTCACCTGCTTGTATCGGGAGCGTCTGTGCTGGGAGCCTCCCTGCAGGAGACGGACAGGCTGGAAGCGGCGCTACCGGGGACGCACTGCAGCTCCTTTTGGGTGAAGCTGGAGCGACGATGAGGGATTATTCACTACTAAACTGTCCAGAGTTCATTATTAACATTCAAATATCACACACACATGCTTTTCTATATCCCATAAAACACACAAACATGCTAAAGAAACCCGTATGAAATTGAACATCCACTACTTAATTAGCATATTTAATTTCATTAAGAAAATAAGTCCAGAATATGTCGTAGTTTATTCTTTGTAGTTTCAACAAATTATTTATTTTATGAACAATCCACATTTAATGTAACAGTGAAACCAAATCAGTAGATCATTCATATTTGAATATTTTATATCTTTTTAATTTGATTAAATAAAGCCTGCAGATGTGAGTAAAGAAAACACTGACAGACAGAAAGGGGGTTTGGACTGACGGACTGTTCTCAGGCCTGTTTTTAAGCTCTAATGTGGTTCTTCGTTCACTGGGTTCGTCTTTAACTCTGAGCGGTTCAGAAAGATCCAGCGTCTCATCGTGGAGGAGAAATGACTCCCAGCTGTTGGGGGATTCAGGTAAAGGTGGGGGGCTCTCATCAGCTCTCCTGCTGAAGGCTTTGAGGGGGGCTGGAAAGTCTGGGGCAGCAGATCTACCAGCGTCTTCTACACAGTTGTCCAGACTTTGACTTTCCTGCAGTTCACCTTTCTTCTTCACAGGGTCACTCGTAGCTCAAACTCTTCTTCATTTTAGACAGAGCTGTGGACGGAGACACTGTGGACTGTGGAGGGACAGAAGACATGATGTCCTGTCTCTCTGTTACACTTTCAGACACTAATGAAAGCTCAGAGACTTTGTGAGTCCGAACAAGGAGGAGACTCTTCATCTGGAAGCAGTCCGAGCAGAGGCAGAGCGCCTGACTCAGGCTGAAAGAGGAGCGGTTTTTATTCATGGATATTCAGCCATCATCATTATCACTATCATCACCATCATCATCATCATCACCATCATCATCATCATCATCATCATCACGATCACCATCATCATCATCACGATCACCATCATCATCATTATCACCATCATTATTATCACTATCATCACCATCATCTTCATCACGATCACCATCATCATCATTATCACCATCATTATTATCACTATCATCACCATCCTCATCATAACCATCATCACCCTCACCATCATCATCATCACCATCATCATCACGATCACCATCATCACAATCATCACGATCACCATCATCACGATCACCATCATCACCATCATCATCATCACGATCACCATCATCACGATCACCATCATCACCATCATCACGATCACCATCATCACCATCATCATCATCACCATCATCATCATTATCACCATCATTATTATCACTATCATCACCATCATCATCATTATCACCATCATCATCATCTTCATCATCATCATCAAGTGTATCTTTTCTAGATCTGAAGATAAATTATCATGATGCAATTTGGTGTTTGTATGTTGATTCCATGTTTAGTCGTGAAGCAGTTTCTTAAAAATGTTAGTTTTAGCATTTTATATGGAGAGAGAGAGAGAGAGAGAGAGAGAGTGTGTGTGTGTGTGTGAGTGTGTGTCTGGTTACAGTGTAAAAACAGTGTAAAAACTCCCTTTCAGCCTTTTTAACACAGTTGAAGGCAAAGTGCTTAATGTGCATGTAGACTGAACATCTGCTGAACACAGAAATAAACAGAAACACTTCAGTGTTTTATTAGAGCTCATTTCACATCGTCTCCAGTTAAAAACCCTCCAATACGGAGGAGCTTTATCAAGCACTTTTATTCTCTTTAGTCGGTTTGGAAACAACACCTGACCTTCAGAGAGAAACTGCTTCATGTTTTGTGTTTTTAAATGAAAGTCCAGCAGATTCACACATTTTCTATATTTCTATTTCATTTCAGTTTATTTTTATCAAGTGGAGCAGAAGTAATTCACTATGGAAAATGATTATAGCGGCATTATGAGGAAACTTCAGCCACGCTGCTTAAGCCTGGTCTCCTCACTGCTGCTACTGAGCTCCGTCCAGAAACCCCCAAACCTCCTCCTCTCCTCCGAGACCCGGAAACTTTGAGGCGCCATCATGCCGCTTGTCCAAATACCTGTGTTGTGACATAGTCTGCGTCCAGAAACATTTGCTACTCCTCCTCCTTTCCTACTGCACCTCTTCTACCCCGGAGGAAGGTGGAGGAACTGAGAGGAGGAGAGGAGCAGGAGGACTGGAGAGCAGGAGCAGTAATTGGGGAAATGGGACAGCTGATCTCTTTTAGATATGATGTTGACTACTGATGAACTGAGCCAATCACAACACTCGCTTTCAGCACACCCCTAGTACTGCCCAGCCAATCACAGCTGCTGCACAGAGCAGCACGTATACGACAATTCTGTCCATTTAACAGCGTTAATTGTGAATGATATATATATGATATATATTAATATAAATGATATATATTATATTATTTGTTTATTTAATAATAACAACTTGTTAGTAGTAGGGTCATTAAGAAAGCTGAACTGAACAGACAGTACTTGCGGTTCTGTTAACTGAATAAAGATCATTTAAGCTCAGTTCCAGTATAGAGTTCAACTTTATTAGTCTTTATATCACATCATTACTTCAGCTATAAATATTCATCTGTAAGTGATCGTGTCTCATTGATGCTTTTCAGACTAAAACAGTCTCGGTTTCTCACTTGTGTCTCAGACCTGTATCAGAGCTCTGTTGTAGTGATGATGTCGTGGCAGATTATAGGAATATGATATTTATGTGGTGAAATATTTGTTTTATTACATTAAATTAAATTACATTTTACTACTTAAATATTTTCATATTTACCCATGAAACCTTCCTCTATGGGTGAATTACATCTATACAGTCTTATACAGCTGACTTATAATAATTATCACACAACTCTTAAATGAAGAGGTTTGGAATAACCAGCACTCTTCCTAGAGCTGACCTCCCCACCAGACTAAGTAATCAGGGGAGAAGGGCCTTGGTAAGAGAGGTGACCAAGAACCAAAAGGGTCACTCTAGTTCAAAAAGATCCTGTTTACAGAAACTTCCAGAAGCTCAACCATCACTGCAGCACTCCACCAATCTGGGCTTTATGCACATTGGCCAGATACAGGAGAGCCCCTAAAAACTCTCAGACTATAAGAAACAAGGTTCTCTAAACTGATGCAACCAAGATTGAACTTTTTGGCCTCAGTTCTAAGAGTCATGTCTGGTGGAAACCAGGTTCTGCTAATCTCCTGCCCAACACCATTCTTTCAGTGAAGCTTCATGCTGTGGGGGTATTTTCCAGGGTCTGGGACAGGGAGACGGGTCAGGGTTGAGGGGAAGCTGAATGGAGTACAGATATATTCTTAATGAAAACCTGATCCAGAGCACTCAGGACCTCAGACGGGACAAAGGTTCACCTTCCAACAAGACAGTGACTCAAGACAACACAGGAATGGCTTAGAGACGACTCTGTGAATGCTCCTGAGTGGCCAACCAGAGCCCTGCTTTACACCCTAATAAAAATCTCTGGAGAGCCCTGAGAATGGCTGTCCACTGACGTCCCCACCCAACCTTACGGAGAGGATCTGCAGAGAAGTAAGGCTGAAAATCCCCAAATCCAGCTGAGCAAACCTTGTGGCATCATACCCAAGAAGACTGGAGGCTGTAATCACTGTCAGAGGTGCTTCAAATAAGTAAAGGGTCTGAATACTTCTGTCAATGCAACATTTTAGTTTTTCTTTTTTTTTTTATAAATTTGCAGAAATTTCTAAAACTCTGTTTTAAATTTGTCATTATGGGATAAACATGGTGCCAGTGTGTAAAGCTGTATATTTTCCTTCTTAGTGCCACTTTTATTAAAGATGTATGTTTCCTGATTAAAATTATATTAATAAAGTACCTAAAGGAAAAAGATTTTTTTAAATTTCTCCTTTATATCTGTTATTATTTACAGTTATTAATCTGAGTTACTTTTAATAAGCTATTAAATAGTTGTAAACACTCTGTTTTCTTAAACTAGTTTATCATTTTCAGTTTAGAGAGTCAAAAGTATTTTTATTCAGGTTTAGGAGGGACTTTTATTTTGACAGGATTTCGTTCGCTACTCTGGACAAGTGTTGCTAGCTTCACACTGCTAGCTCGTTGCGCTCGGGTCTGCGGAACTGACGCGCCTTGAAACGTGACCGCGTAAGGAAGCGTCACTTCCGGCGACACGTCATATCCGGTATGTTTGAGCGCGTGTTTGGATTCGGTTCTTCTTTAGAAGCTCGAGTCGTGATTCTTCACAGAGCGTCGAGCGACCGGCCCTCCTTTCCAGCCTTTACTCTCAGCTCTGTCTCCTTCCTCTGAGACAGCTGCTGTGATCCTGGAGCTCTCTGCTCCCTGTGCTGCTGTACAGCTCTCTGCCTCACGGAGGCTCGTCGTCTCCTCTCCCGCACCGGAGAGGGCCTGGGGGCGTCAGTCTGGCCTGGAAAAGTCGGGGACTCCTCCACCACCACCGCCGGTTTTCACCTCTGCTGACCGGTTCGAGGTCCTCGGAGCCCAAAGAGGAACCACGGTCTCCTGTTCTCCAGCTGCCCGTGTGCTGCACGTCGCCGGGCGGATTCCCTTGGCGCTTTTCTCCGCCCGACGCGGAGGTTCAGAAGGAGCCCTGCCGCTTCAGAAAAACCCAGACGAGAGGATCATCGTCTTCCCCCTGCCCTCCTACCGACGAGTGAGCGAGCCGCTCCCCCAGCTCCTCTCGCTCCACTGCTGCTGCGGGACAGGTCCGTCCACGCGGACTGTGGAGAGAACTGGGAGAGCTTTCGGCTGTGTCCGGTCCTCCACCGCAGAGATGAGCTCCACCCGGTCCGGTCTGGCTCCGTCCTTCAGGGTAGTGAGCTGGACAGTGGGCAGGTGAGTGATTTACATGATTTACTGGATTTAATCATCATTTCTTCTGTCATTTCTCTGCTTGTTTTAAGAAGTAATTTATCAGTGTCCCTCATAGTGTCTCAGACAGACCCTCAGTGTGGAGACTGTCTCTGTCCTCCACATGGTTTCAAATTGGAGCTTCAGAAAATCTGCTTTAAAGATCTTATTAGAATTGATACAAAATCTTCCATATTTCTGAGTACAAGCAGTTCTCCTGTTGAATTTGGGCTGTTAAATATACGATCTCTAGCCTCTAAAGCAGTCATTGTCCATGAACTTATGACCGCTATCCAGTTACAGTTTAGGTTCAGTTTATCAATCTTACCCTTGATCTTCATGCTCTACTGCATAATGTGAATCATCATAATTACAGTGAACAAGGATTTCATGCTGTTTGAATATTGTAACACTGCAACCATCACCACTGTGATCATTGACCACATTCAGGTAGTAAAGTCTATTGTACTCTTTAATGGGGAGCCTGGTACTGTGTTTGTGGCGTCCTTGTTCCCCACGTCCTTGGTGAGAGTTCCCGAAGGCTGTCGCAGTTTCATTCTGAATGCATCGACTCCTCAAGGTTTAGCTATTGCAGTTACTGGTGTGGAAGTGGTCGTGGTGGAGTCACCAGAATTACAATTTAGACTCTACTGGTATCCTAGTCTTGCAGAATACAAACAATTCTTTTAAAACTGGTAAATGATCATCAACCCAGATTATCAGTGTTATCCTCCTGATTTCAGTGTGTAAAGCCATTTTCACCTAGATAACGTTTCTGGTCCAGCTACAGTTTCTAATCATAGGCCCACCTTCCCCTCACTGCATGTTCAGCTTCTGGGAGAGGGGTCAGAGTAAATGTGTCATTTTCAGTGAGAGAAGTCCTCTCCTCTTTTATAGCGTCAACCCAGAATGTTGATTTTGTTGAAGCTCTGTGGTTCATTACAGACCCTGTAGCAGTAGTCAGTGTTGATCAGTGTCTGATCTCCAGTATCTGAATCAGCTGAGTACTGAGGTGCTTTCCTCTCTCTTTGGATGGGGAGCTTGGTACCGTATTTTTGGCTATTTATTTTTGGCTGTTTATTTTTGGCTGTTTATTTTTGTCACGGCCTTGGTGAGAATTCAGAGGCCGTTGCTGTTTCAGTCTGAATGCATCGACTCCTCAAGGTTTAGCTATTGCAGTTACTCATGTGGAAGTGGTCGTGGCGGCATCACCACAATTCAGTTCAGTTCTATGCACAACCCAAACCTCAGATTTTGAAGCTAAATGCTCGGCAGCTAGTGTTTTCATTAATAACATTCCAGAGTACTCTGTCTGACCGTCTGTTGCGTTTCTGTCTGTGTTTACTCGAGGAACATGGTGACCACGGCGGAACAAGCTTTGACCGGCAGATCCGGCTGCTGTTGTAGAGGCAGTCCAAACTCACCAGACGGAAGACGAGGCTGGAGGCTGCATGTGACTTCTTCAATTGGGCTGTCTTAATTCCAGCACCACCGGTGCAGTGGACACAGAGGGTCATCACCGTTCCCGCATCTGTGAGCCTGGGGGTGTCAGCGTGGCCTGGAAAATTTCTAACTGGTTCGAGGTCCTCGGCTCTTCACCTGCTCCGGCACCGAGGGTGACTCCTCAGGGCGGTGTTCTCACTGTTAAAGATTCTTCTGTAAAACACTGAAAAGTATCGGAGCACAAAGAGTAACGCCACAGTCTCCTGTTTTCCAGGCGCCCGTTTCCTGGATGTTGCAGAGTGGCTTCCCTTGTGGCTGCATTGTGGCAGCATGACTCTTTGGCACGGTTGTACTTTACTGTTCTCTTCCTGAAGGAGCACTGCTGCACGCTTCTGCACACGGTTCAGAAAAAGACTTTCGTCCCCCTGATCGCTTACTGACTTTTCTTAGCTCTTCACGCTATGTTTTAAACAAATTCTGCCAGCCCTGCCTTAGTCCAGTGTAAGAAATACACTATTTTAAACTGAATTATAATGTGTTTTAACATGTAGATGAGGAGTGTTCTCTACTATATTTTACCACCATTCAGTAAATATATTGATGGACAGATGGATCCTCCACCTACTGCTGCTTTAATACTTACGGGTTAATATGAAAGGAGTTCAGTAACAGATATAGTGCCAATTTTTATCTGTGGCTTGACGTTCAGAACCGTATCTATTAATGACGAGGAACTTTGTGGACACAAAACTACGTAGCTGCAAATTTAGCTTGAAGATTAAATTCAGTTCTAAGTTGTTCAAAAGATGCAAACCTTTTATCAATAAACAGTTTTAATACATTTACTCCTTTTTCTCCCCAAGATGAAAAGGCCTCATCAATGGTAGAGGGAGTGAACATGATTTTTCATCATCAGGCTGTATATAGATAATTCACTTAGTGAAAAGACCCTTCAAACTGCAGCCAGATTTTCAGGGACTGTTTCACAGTCTGGTTTAGTGAACAGCTAGACAAAGATTCTGGTATGGGTAGTTTTGAACAGAGCAACATGTGTAATGTGCAGCAATAGCACGATCGTGGCTATGATAACAAATGGAGGTTCGAAGCCCATGATAATAGTAAAAATTTACGATAACGATTACAGGGGTAATGATGATAAACCCCTGTAGGAGCAGTGGTGTCTGTAGGGGCAGTGGTGGCTCAGGGGTATTGATGACAGTGTTGGGGGTTCGAGACACTGGTTTGGCAAGCTGCCGCTGTTGGACCCTTAAGCAAATCCCTCCACACGCTCTGCTCCAACCGTGTGTGTGTGTGTGTGTGTGTGTGTGTGTGTGTGTGTGTGTGTGTGTGTGTGTGTGTGTGTGTGTGTGTGTGTGTACAGCTGGGGTACAGGGGGAAGCCAAATTCCATCTGTGTCACAAAAAATATCAAATGGTGAGTCTGGTTTTCTTGTCTTGTACATCGATGCTGCAATATTGTTAGGCCTTTCAATATTCTATGTATCTGTTTGTTTTCAGGAACAACAAAACAAATGCGGCCATCTGTCCATCAGCTTTACACCAGCCTCATCACAGGGGGCACAGAAAACAGCACGCATCAGCAAATTGAGCTCAAAAGGACCAGACCAGTGTGAATGTAACACGTCCATCGTGTATTTGTGGGGTATAAAAAGTGTAATTCCAGCGTGCAAAGTCTTTTTTCAGACAAACTAAAAGAGGCAGAAAATTGGTCTTATAAATATTTTGCAATATTGATTTGTAAATTCCTAAATATATATATTTGGGGAAGAATTCCTTTGGCACGATCATTCTCTACTATTCTCCTCGAGACGCCGCAAGTTCCTGACGTTAGTGAACTGAATAGTTGGGAGGTAAGTAATTTTACATCATTTCTTTTCTAATTTATTAACCATTTATTCTGCCACTTCTCTGCTTGTATTAAATTTAATTTATCAGTGTCCCTCATAGTACAGACAAACCCTGCAGTATCAAGACTTTGTCTTTAAGAACCTTATTAGAATTTATACAAATTCTTCCACCTCAACAACACTATTCTGGGCTTGTGCTGCTGCTGCCATCCTAAGTGTAGGAAAACTGGTAAATTATCATTAACCCAGATCATCATTATAATTATATTATTATAATGATCCTACTAATAATGTGTGTTTGGGTCAGCTGGGTTCTGTGTAAAGCCCTTTTCATCTAGATAATCAGGTAACATGTTCAGGTTCCTCCAGACACCTCTCACCATGGAAATCATCATATACCACTGACTGGTCAGTCTGGGTTTGGTGTTCTGGAACACACTGAAAGAAATTTCTAGCTTCTATCTGTCATGTTTGTAAGTGTAGCCTCCTGATCCAAATACTCTCCTCTTTAAAAGGTTATGCTTTCTCTCGGTCAAGTAGAGTCATTGAATACATATATATAGCTGCTGATGTCTCACTCCTTATCCCCTGCTTACAGAGCAATGACTGTAAATCTGTTGCTGTGAACTCTGAACCATTATGTGAACAAATACATTTTACTGTTTCATTTGGAGACGAATCGGCCAAACATCTCTCAGTAGCTTTAACTGTTTCACCCTTAGATTTCAGGAAGTTCACAGACTGCATCTGAGTAATCCTCAGTAAATGTCTGAGTGGATCTCCAACCCTGGATCTGTCCAAAAGCTCCTTAAATTACTGACCTCATTTAATATTCACGAAGCTTCAGCCGCATTGGTCAGTATATAATGCGGAGTCTCAGCCAATCAGGAGCCTCCGCTGTAAAGCAGCAGCGTGGTCTTGCAGCAGTGCGCAGGGTAAACGAGCCGGTGTGACAGAGCTCTGTAGCTCCTCTGGAGGACTGAACTTTAGAAACTGCTCAAGCTGTGTGACTGTGGGTGCCTTTAATTTTGAGTCTGAGACACAAAGTAAGCTGCTGTTCATTTAGTTTATGAATGGTTTAGTTCTGTTGCTATGCTAGCGGTCTCCTTAGCAGTGTAGCTTCAGTATTTATCTATGTATTACTGAATATTCATGGTTTCTGTTATTTCTTCATGTTTCACGCTACTGAGCTGTTTTAGGTTAGTATGGATGGTGTAATTCTGTGGATATGTGCTAAATTTGTGTTCTTAGTCAACATCCTGGTGTTTATTGAACTACTGCTCAGAGGCTATTGCTATTCCTCTTTTCGTCCTTGTGGGGGCGCTAAAACCCCGTAGTTTAACCAGTGAAAACGGTCAGAGGCAGGTTAAAGCTGGTGTCTTGATATAAGCTTTGAGTGGTAATTATTAGCTTTGTTTCTCCTGCCTGTTGAGCGTATACACATCTCTCTTTTAATTAACTCATTTAGTAGCACTATGATATAGACCTGGAGCCCTTCTGAACTTTTATTTAATATTGTGCATGTATTCTTTTTATTTCAGAGTCTTTATTCATCAGCCTGTCCTCAATTCTTCCTCACTTATTCATCATTCACCCAGAATGCTGTCATATTTCTAATGCCCAGTACTCCATGCTTCAGCCCCCCCCCCCCCTTTACTGGATCTGTAGGATCAGCTAGGTCAGTATGTACTAGTACTGCTCGTGCATCAGGTTCTGTTTCTACTCTGAGCAGATTTCTCTTGTCTGCAGACTTCACAGTTCAGTTTATCAATCATACCCTTGATTTTCATGCTCTCTACTGCATAATGTGAAACATCGTGATTACAGTGAACAAGGATTTCATGCTGTTTGAATGTTGTGTAACACTGCAACCATCATCACTGTGATCATTGACCACATTCAGGTAATTACGCCTATGGTACTCTTTAATGGGGAGCTTGGTGCCACTTTTGTGGATATGTTGATTTTTTATGAGCTTTGTCGTCTTGTTGTGATCCTTGTGCTCTCTGCTCCCTGTGTTGCTGTACAGTACTCTCTCACTTATCGTTGTCTGTGTTTTTACTCCGAGGTGACCGTGGAGGAACATGCTCTCAGGAGGTCATCACGCTATTACGGCAGATCACGCTGTTGTAGAGGCTGTCCAAACTCCACAGACGGAAGACGAGTCTAGAGGCTGCCCGTGACTCCTGGAATGCTGCCTGTGACACTGTGGTCTTATTTTCAGCGCTACCGGTGCAGGGTAGTCATCTCCACTCCTGTACCTGAGAGGGCCTGGAAGCGTCAAGCGTGGCTGGCAAAAGCTGAGGGCTCCTCCATCACCACAGCCATTCGCCTATGATAACTGGTTCAAGGACCTTGGCTCTTCACCTGCTCCGGCACAGAGGGCGACTCCTCAGGGCGATGTTCTCACTGTTGGAGATTCTTCTGTAAAACACTTAAAAGAATTGACCCTAAACAGTAATGCGACGGTCTCCTGTTTTTCAGGTGCCCATGTCCTGGACTTCGCCAGGTGGCTATGGCACCATCGTTCTCCACTATTCTCCTCCTGATGCAGCGTGTCATCCGGTCCTTTAACCCAGAGATGAGCTCCACCTGAGCCGTCCATTGTTCTTTCCGGGAACATCAAGAAGGTGCCAGGCCAGGACTGACAGGCCCTTCCCAGTCACACTGTCTGGTTAGTGAACTGTGTAGTTTGCAGGTAAGTGATTTACAGGATTAACTTGATTCCACCCATTTATTCTGTCACTTTTCTGCTTGTATTAAAAAGTAATACATCAGTGTCACTCATAGTATTTCAGTCAAATCCTGCAGTATTGAGACTGTTATGGTTTGTAATTGGAACGTCGGGAAATCTACTTTAAAAATCTTATTCGAATTTATATAAATTTTACTATCTTTCCGAGTACAAGCAGCTTCACAATGAATTTGGGCTGTTAAATGTACAGTGGGGCAAACAAGTATTTAGTCAGCCACTGATTGTGCAAGTTCTCCTACTTAGAAAGATTAGAGAGGTCTGTAATTTTCATCATAGGTACACTTCAACTAATGAGAGACAAAATAAGAAATCCAGGAAATTACATTGAAGAGAATTCTTTTTGTGGGTTAGATACCTGGGCTGGGCAAACTGCCACTGAGCAAGGTCTTCACGTCTCTCTTAGGCGTACGTGTGTGTTCTCTGCACAGCTGGGTTTCAGGGGGAAGACAAATTCCATATGTGTAATAAAAAATATCAAATGGTGAATCTGCTCGAGTTAATTCTTTAAGCGTGGAGAAGCAAATCCCACTACCACAGTTTTGGAGGTTCCACAGAGATCCCAATATTCCTCTGGGTCCAGAGTTTTCAGAGACAGGATCAGAAACAGACAGAGGCGGCCGCCGACATCCCAATGAGTGATTCTGAGTCAATTCAGGCGCTCTACTGACTTCAAGACTCTGTACCCGAGGTGACTGTAAGCTAATTAATTAGGCTGCTTGCCTTACTAATTACGAGACACCATATTCTTAGACCTTCAGGTTACTTTAACCCGGATCCCTTTTGATATTTAAATTTTTACATTTGTTTTAGACCATTTACTTTTTGCAGCGATCAAAGGACAAAGATGTTCAAAGCATTGCCTTAAGATGATTTCAGTGTCACAGTTTGTCTGAACTGGGAACGTTTCGGGGTCCAGAATTGTTTTAAATTGGAATATTCTAAAGGATTGTTTTGGAATATTTTGGTTCTCGGGGTTGTTTAAACCCGAGAATTTTTCAGTGATCCAAATTGATTAGAATTTGAGGTTTATAAGACAAGATTTTAGGATATTTACTGTTCAAAGAACAATTACATCAATATTTAGTAGATCCCCCTTTTGCAGAAATAACAGCCTCTAAACGCTTGCTATAGCTTCCAATGAGAGTCTGAATTCTGGTTGAAGGTATTTTGGACCATTCTTCTTTACAAAACATCTCCAGTTCAGTCAGATTTGATGATTTCTGAGCATGGACAGTCCGCTTTAAATCACACCACAGATTTTCAGTAATATTCAGGTCTGGGGACTGAGATGGCCATTCCAGAACATTGTACTTGTTCCTCTGCATGAATGCCTCAGTAGATTTTGAGCAGTGTTTAGGGTCATTGTCTTGTTGCAGTATCCAGCCCCGGCGCAACTTCAACTTTCTCACTGATTCTTGAACATTGTTCTCAAGAATCTGCTGATATTGACTGGAATCCATGTGACCCTCAACTTTAACAAGATTCCCAGTACCTGAACTGGCCACACAGCCCCACAGCATGATGGAACCTTCACCAGATTTTACTGTGGGTAGTAAGTATTTGTCTTGGAATGCTGTTCTCGTTCCACCATACATACAGCCCCTTATGTCCAAATAACTCAATTAACAAACAGTGGCTCTGTTTGTGGCTTGTGCGCAGAAAAGGCTTCTTCTGCAGTGCTCTCCCATACAGCCTCTCCTTGTGCAAAGTGTGCTGAATCGTTGAACGATGCACAGTGACTCCATCTGCTACAAGATGATGTAGGTCTTTGGAGCTGGTCTGTGGGTTGACTGACTGTTCTCACCATCCTTCAATTCTGCCTATCTGAGATTTTTCTTGGCCTGCCACTTCGGGCCGTAACTAGAACTGTGCCTGTGGTCTTCCATTTCCTCACCATGTTCCTCACAGTGGGAACTGACAGCTGAAATCTGAGAGCTTTTTGTATTCTTCCCTTAAACCATGATGTTGAACAATCTTTTTCAGGTCATTTGTGAGTTGTGTTGAGGCTCCCATGTTGCCACTCTTCAGAGAAGATGCAAAGAGCAGAAAAACCTTAACCTCCTTCTCATAATTGGATTCCCCTGTATATGTAGGTCAAGGGTCAATGAGCTTACAAAACAAATTGTGTTCCAATAATTAGTGCAATGTGCCTAATTTTGTTTAAATAATTGTTGCACACTTTCTGTAAATACTATAAACTTCAAGTAAATCCCTTCATATGCTCCAGCTTAAGGGTACTAACTAGAGCTAGGGAATTTAATCATATTAGTCCATTTTTTTTTTTCCTTACGCTGGTTACCTGTAAAACTTCATATAGATTATAAATGACTACTTCTAACTAATCTCTCAATGGTTTGACCCCACATTATCTGGAGGAACTTTACACCTTACAGCCCTCCACGTACACTACGCTCGCACGATGCTGGCCTATTATCAGTCCCACGTATTAGAAAAAACAATGCAGGAGGAAGAGCGTTCTTTCATAAAACCCCCAACTTTGGAACAACCTCCCTGTTAATATACGAGAATCAGACACACTCTCAGTCTATAAATCTGGATTAAAAACGTTTCTCTTTACACCAGCTTTCAGATAACTCACCAGTTCTGTGTTCTGTCCTGTTTTAATTACATAACACCACAGTTCTGTCCTGCTCTGATTACAGACTTTTTATTACTACTATTGTGGTCGTCTCTCTAACTATTTCTGCTACAGGTCTCTCACTAAACGTAAACCTTGTTCTAATCTTCATCTTTTTTTGTCTCTCTCCCCTCATGTCCTCAGCTGCCTGCCTGGAGTTGCCCTTTTTTGGTTCAGTTCCTGCGTCTTGGTATCAGGCCTGTCCCACTACTCAGCACAACACAACCATCCTAACCCCTCTCTCTCTCGCTCCCTCTCTCTCTTTTTTATAGGTACTGAGATGCCCTGCCGTCCAGTCTGGAGGTGTTCATTCATACATGTTCTGGAATCAGGCCTGTCGCTCTACTCAGCATGGACTTCAACATTAACACTGAGCATATGTCCAGCACCTACTCACACACATACTTCATAACCTGTTCCTACATTAGCTATAGCTCTATTATCTCTCAGTCTAGTTCTTAGTGTAATGTTTGTTTGTGCTGTGCGGGTCGACCTAAGGCAGATGGGTTCCTCAGACTGAGTCTTGGTTTCTCTCAAGGTTTCTTCCTCTTAATATGAGGGAGTTTTCCTTGCCACTGTCGCTACCACCTCCGTTGTGGTGCTTGCTCCTAAGAGACGTTGACAAGGATCTCTGTAAAGCGATTTGTGACATTTGTTGTGATAGGCTCTATATAAATAAACTTTGAATTGAATTGGCAGTGTGACTCCTTCTGTACCTTTAACCTCTGCTATTGTCCACCCAATGCAGCAAGGTCCTGAAGAAATACTGCTGCACGCTTCTGGACATAGTCTTCAGCCCCCTGCCCACCTACTGACGAGTGAGCGAACAGTTTACCCAGCTCTTTGAGCTCCACTGCTGGCTGTGGGACAGATGTGTCACATAGTTGGCAGGTAAGTCATTTACATGATTTACTGGATTTAATAATTTAAAAATCACTTATTCTGTCATTTCTCTGCTTGTTTTAAAAAGTAATATCAGTGTCCCTCGTAGTATCTCAGACAAACCCTGCAGTATGGAGACTGTCTCTATCCTCTGCATGGTTTGTAATTGGAGCTTCAGAAAATCAGCTTTAAAAATCTTAGTAGAAGTTATACAAATTATTTTGCTACAACACCACCATTCAATACTACTACTCTTAATGATATTCTGGGATTGTGTTGCTGCTGCCGCCATCCTAAGGGTAGGAAAACTGGTAAATGATCATCAACCCAGATTATCAGTATTATCCTCCTGATTTCAGTGTGTAAAGCTATTTTCATCTAGGTAACGTTTCTGGTCCATCTACAGTTTTTAATCTTGGGCCCACCTTCCCCTCACTGCATGTTCAGCTTCTGGGAGAGGGGTCAGAGTAAATGTGTCATTTTCAATGAGAGAAGTCCTCTCCTCATTCATAGCGTCAATCCAGAATGTTGATTTTGTTGAATCTCTTTAAAGCTCTGTGGTTTCATACAGACCCTGTAGGCTTGATGACCAGTCGGTGTTGGTCAGTGTCTGATCTCCAATACCTGAATCAGTCAGCTAAGTACTGAGGTGCTTTCCTGTGTCTCTTTGGATTGGGTGTACTATTGTTTACTTTAATATTAGCTTTGTCTTCTTTATCTGTGACAGCTGTTGTGATCCTTGTGCTCTCTGCTCCCTGTGTTACTGTACAGTACTCTCTCACTGACCGTCATTTGCGTTTGTGTGTTTACTCTGGAGGAACATGGCGACCGCGGAGGGACGAGCTCTCCTGACACTCTGCAGAGAGGTCATCCAGCCTGACCGGCAGATCCAGCTGCTGCTGCACTACCGGCACGGCAGACACAGAAGGTTGTCGTCTCCTCTCTTGCACCGGGAGCCTGGGGCGTCAGCGTGGCCTGGAAATACAGAGGGCTTCTCCACCACCGTAGCCGGTGTTCATCTCTTCCGACCAGTTTGAGATCCTCAGCTCTTCTACTTTGCCTTCACCTGCTTCATCCCTCAAGGACAACCCCTCAGGGCAGTGTTCTCATTGATGGAGATTCTACTGAAAACCACTTAAAAGTAATCAAGCCCAAAAAGTAACACCACTGTCTCCTGTTTTTCAGATGCCTGTGTCCTGGACTTCTCCAGGCGGTTTCCCTTGGCACTACTATTCTCCTCCTGATGCAGTGAGTTCCTGACGTTAGTGAACTGAATAGTTTGCAGGTAAGTAATTTTACATATATATTTTTTTTATTTAAATAATCTTTTATTCTGTCCTTTCTCTGCTTGTATTAAAAATTGATCAGGGTCTCTCATAGTATCTCAGACAATCCCTGCAGTATTGATACCTTATTAGAATTTATACAAATTCTTCTTTTACAGCAACAACACTATTCAGAGATTGTGTTGCTCCTGCCATCCTAAGTGTAGGAAAACTGGTAAATTATCATTAACCCAGATCATCAGTATTATCCTCCTGATTTCAGTGTGTTTGTTGTAGACTCAATGGTCAGCTGGGTTCTATGTAAAGCCATTTTCATCTAGATAGTCAACATGTTCGGGTTCCTCCAGACAGTTTGAAAGCACTCAATAATTTATTCAGTTTACAGACAAACTTTTCACCTGCATTTGACTTTCCTTCAAATCCCTCTGGTTGCTTCACATACATCTTACAGTCAGAGCGTACAAGTAGGCTTTTGTAACGTCCACCTGGTGAAGCTGAAGGTCATACTGTGCGGTCATCTGCATCAAAGTGTGTATAACGTCTGCAGTTGGAGAAAATGTCCTCTTGTAATCCAAACCCATTGCTTGACTGTAACACTTAGCAACATATCAGACTTTGTACATTTCAGATCCACCTACACTGCTTTTAATCATAGATCTTCTCACTGCATGTTCAGCTTCTTCAGAGTGGTCAGAGTAAATGTCATTTTCAGTGAGAGAAGTCCTCTCCTTTTTGATGGCGTCAACAAAGAACTGTGGTTTTGTTGAACTGTTGCCTCTTTAAAGCTCTGCGGTACATTACAGACCCTGTAGCAGGAGTTAGTTCTGGTCAGTGTCTGATCTCCAATGTCTGACACCCAGTCAGCTAAATACTGAGGTGCTTTCCTATCTCTCTTTGAAAAGTGTGTACCATTTTGGTCTCCCTCTGTTTGAGCACCATCTTGAGCATCAGTTTAAGACTCTTGAACCTCTTCTGAAGTCTGATCAACACTGTTGGCTGTTGGAATGGGGGTACACACCTCTCACTTTGGGATCATCAGCTGTCATTGACTGGTCAGTCTGGGTTTGCTGTTCTTTAGCACACTTTGTATGAAATTTCACAAGCCTGTGTTTAAGGGCTTTCCCTGTGTCTGGATAGTAGACTGTGTATGATGGGCTGTTCTTGTCGTACCTACAAAGACTACCTTTCACATTTTGACTCTAGCTTCTATCTGTCATGTTTGTAAGTGTAGCATGCTGCTCCAAATACTCTCCTCTTTAAAAGGTTATGCTTTCTCTCTGTCAACGTAGAGTCATTGAATACATATATAGCTACTGAGGTCTCACGCCTTATCCCCTGCTTACAGAGCAATGCCTGTAAATCTGTTGCTGTGAACTCTGAACCATTATGTGAACAAATACATTTTACTGTTTCATTTGGAGACGAATCAGCCAAACATCTCTCAGTAGCTTTAACTGTTTCACCCTTAGTTTTCAGGAAGTTCACAGACTGCATCTGAGTAATCCTCAGTAAATGTCTGAGTGGATCTCCAACCCTGGATCTGTCCAAAAGCTCCTTAAATTAGTGACCTCATTTAATATTCATGAAGCTGCAGCCGCATTGGTCAGTGTATAATGCTTAGTCTCAGCCAATCAGGAGCCTCAGCTGTAAAGCAGCAGCGTGGTCTTGCAGCAGTGCGCAGGGTAAACGAGCCGGTGTGACCGAGCTCTGTAGCTTCTCTGGAAGACTGAACTTTGGAAACTGCTTAAGCTGTGTGGCTGTGGGTGCCTTTAATTTTGAGTCTGAGACACAAAGTAAGCTGCTGTTCATTTAGTTTGGGAATGGCTTAGTTCTGTTGCTATGCTAGCTTTCTCCTTAGTAGTGTAGCTTCAGTATTTACCTATGTATGACCTCATATTTATGGTTTGCTGTTATTTCTTCATGTTTTATGCTACTGAGCTGTTTTAGGTTAGTATGGATGGTGTAATTCTGTGGATATGTGCAAAATTTGTTTTCTTAGTCAACGTCCTGGTGTTTATTAAACTACTGCTCAGAGGCCATTGCTACTCCTCTCTTCGTCCTTGTGGGGGCGCTAAAACCCCATGTTAAAGCTGGTGCCTTGATATAAAGCCAGACACGAGGATCATCGTCTTCGGCCCCCTGCCTACTTGCTGTCGAGTGAGGGAGCCGTTTCCCCAGCTCCTATCGTGACACTGCTGGCTGCGGGACAGGTCTGTCTGCGCTGAATTCGTAGAGAACTGGGAGAGCTTTTGGCTGTGCCCAGTCCTCTAACGCAGAGATGGGGTCCATCGTTCTCTCCGGGAACATCAAAAAGGTGCCAGGCCAGGACTGACGGGCCCTTCCCAGTCATACTGTCTGGTTAGTGAACTAATAGTTTGCAGGTAAGTGATTTACATGATTTACTTGATTCCACCGATTTATTCTGTCACTTTTCTGCTTGTATTAAAAAGTAATATCAGTCTCACTCATAGTATTTCAGACAGATCCTGCAGTATTGAGACTGTCATGGTTTGTAATTGTAACGTCGGAAAATCTGCTTTAAAAATCTTTTTAGAATTTATATAAATTCTTCTATCTTTCCGAGTACAAGCAGGAGTTGGGCAAAAAAGTATTTAGTCAGCCACTAATTGTGCAAGTTCTCCTACTAGGTCTGTAATTTTCATCATAGGTACATGTCACACAAGGTACATTTCTGGCTCTCACAAACCTGTAGCTTTGAGAAGCTCTTCTGTCCTCCACTGGTTGCCTGTATTAATGGCACCTGTTGTTTCACTGCCCAGCTGGGTTACAGGGGGAAGCCAAATTGATCGAGTTGATTCTTTAAGCGTGGAGAAGCAAATCCGACTACTACAGTTTGAGGTTCCACTGAGATCCCAATATTCCTCTGGGTCCAGAGTTTTCAGAGACAGGATCAGAAACCGACAGAGGCGGCCGCCGACATCCCAATGAGTGATTCTGAGTCAATTCAGGCGCTCTACTGACTTCGAGACTCTGTACCCGAGGTGACTGTAAGCTAATTAATTAGGCCGCTTGCCTTACGAATTACGAGACACCATATTCTTAGACCTTCAGGTTACTTTAACCCGGATCCCTTTGATATTTAAATTTTCAAATTACTTTTAGACCATTGACTTTTTGCAGCGATCCGGACTCAAAGGACAAAGATTTTCAAAGCATTGCCCTAAGATGATTTTAGTCTCACAGTTTGTCTGAACTGGGAACTTTTCAGGGTCCAGATTTGTTTTAAATTAGAATATTCTGAGGGATTGTTTTGGAATATTTTGTTTCTCAGGGTTGTTTAAACCCGAGAATTTTTCAGTGATCCAAATTGATTAAAATTCGAAGTTTCTAAGACAAGATTTTAGGATATTTACTGTTCAAAGAACAATTACATCAATATTTAGTAGATCCCCTTTTTGCAGAAATAACAGCCTCTAATCGCTTGCTATAGCTTCCAATGAGAGTCTGAATTCTGGTTGAAGGTATTTTGGACCATTCTTCTTTACAAAACATCTCCAGTTCAGTCAGGTTTGATGATTTCTGAGCATGGACAGTCCGCTTTAAATCACACCACAGATTTTCAGTAATATTCAGGTCTGGGGACTGAGCTGGCCATTCCTGAACGTTGTATTTGTTCCTCTGCATGAATGCCTTAGTAGATTTTGAGCAGTGTTTAGGGTCATTGTCTTGTTGCAGTATCCAACCCCGGTGCAACTTTCTCGCTGATTCTTGAACATTGTTCCTAAGAATCTGCTGATATTGACTGGAATCCATGTGACCCTCAACTTTAACAAGATTCCCAGTACCTGCATTGGCCACACAGCCCCACAGCATGATGGAACCTCCATCAGATTTTACTGTGGGTAGCAAGTGTTTGTCTTGGAATGCTGTTCTCTTTCCACCATGCATACAGCCCCCTTATGTCCAAATAACTCAATTTTAGTTTCATCGGCCCACAGCATCTTATTCCAAAATGAAGCTGGCTTGTCTAAATGTGCTTTAGCAGACCTACAGCGGCTCTGTTTGTGGCTTGTGCGCAGAAAAGGCTTCTTCTGCATTACTCTCCCATACAGCCTCTCCTTGTGCAAAGTGTGCTGAATAGTTAACGATGCACAGTCACTCCATCTGCTACAACATGATGTAGGTCTTTGGAGCTGGTCTGTGGGTTGACTGTTCTCACCATCCTTCAGTTCTGCCTATCTGAGATTTTTCTTGGCCTGCCACTTCGGGCCGTAACTAGAACTGTGCCTGTGGTCTTCCATTTCCTCACCATGTTCCTCACAGTGGAAACTGACAGCTGAAATCTGAGAGCTTTTTGTATTCTTCCCTTAAACCATGATGTTGAACAATCTTTTTCAGGTCATTTGTGAGTTGTGTTGAGGCTCCCATATTGCCACTCTTCAGAGAAGATGCAAAGAGGAGAAAAACCTTAACCTCCTTCTCATAATTGGATTCCCCTGTGTATGTAGGTCAAGGGTCAATGAGCTTACAAAACAAATTGTGTTCCAATAATTAGTGCAATGTGCCTAATTTTGTTTCAATAATTGTTGCACACTTTCTGTAAATACTATAAACTTCAAGTAAATCCCTTCATATGCTCCAGCTTAAGGGTACTAACTAGAGCTAGGGAATTTAATCATATTAGTCCAATTTTTTTCCTTACACTGGTTACCTGTAAAACTTCATATAGCTTATAAATGACTACTTCTAACTAATCTCTCAATGGTTTGACCCCACATTATCTGGAGGAACTTCTTACACCTTACAGCCCTCCACGTACACTACGCTCGCAAGATGCTGGCCTATTATCAGTCCCACGTATTAGAAAAAACAATGCAGGAGGAAGAGCGTTCTTTCATAAAACCCCCAACTTTGGAACAACCTCCCTGTTAATATACGAGAATCAGACACACTCTCAGTCTTTAAATCTGGATTAAAAACTTTTCTCTTTACACCAGCTTTCAGATAACTCACCAGTTCTGTGTTCTGTCCTGTTTTAATTACATAACACCACAGTTCTGTCCTGCTCTGATTACAGGCTTTTTATTACTACTATTGTGGTCATCTCTCTAACTATTTCTGCTACAGGTCTCTCACTAAACGTAAACCTTGTTCTAATCTTCATCTTTTTTTGTCTCTCTCCCCTCATGTCCTGAGCTGCCTGCCTGGAGTTGCCCTTTTTTGGTTCAGTTCCTGCATCTTGGTATCAGGCCTGTCCCACTACTCAGCACAACACAACCATCCTAACCCCTCTCTCTCTCGCTCCCTCTCTCTCTTTTTTATAGGTACTGAGATGCCCTGCCGTCCAGTCTGGAGGTGTTCATTCATACATGTTCTGGAATCAGGCCTGTCGCTCTACTCAGCATGGACTTCAACATTAACACTGAGCATATGTCCAGCACCTACTCACACACATACTTCATAACCTGTTCCTACATTATTTATAGCTCTATTATCTCTCTGTCTAGTTCTTAGTGTTATGTTTGTTTGTGCTGTGCGGGTCGACCTAAGGCAGATGGGTTCCTCAGACTGAGTCTTGGTTTCTCTCAAGGTTTCTTTCTCTTAATATGAGGGAGTTTTCCTTGCCACTGTCGCTACCACCTCCGTTGTGGTGCTTGCTAATAAGAGACCTGGACAAGGTTCTCTGTAAAGCGATTTGTGACATTTGTTGTGAAAGGCTCTATATAAATAAACTTTGAATTGAATTTGCAGTGTGACTCCTTCTGTACCTTTAACCTCTACTATTGTCCACCCAATGCAGCAAGGTCCTGAAGAAACACTGCTGCATGCTTCTGGACATAGTCTTCAGCCCCCTGCCCACCTACCGATGAGTGAGCGAACAGTTTACCCAGCTCTTTGAGCTCCACTGCTGGCTGTGGGACAGATATGTCGCATAGTTGGCAGGTAAGTCATTTACATGATTTACTGGATTTAATAATTTAAAAATCACTTATTCTGTCATTTCTCTGCTTGTTTTAAAAAGTAATATCAGTCTCCATACTACAGGGTTTGTCTGAGATACTATGAGGGACACTGTCTCTATCCTCCGCATGGTTTGTAATTGGAGCTTCAGAAAATCAGCTTTAAAAATCTTAGTTGAAGTTATACAAATTCTTTTGCTACACCACCACCATTCAATACTGCTACTCTTAATGATATTCTGGGATTGTGTTGCTGCTGCCGCCATCCTAAGGGTAGGAAAACTGGTAAATGATCATCAACCCAGATTATCAGTATTAACCTCCTGATTTCAGTGTGTAAAGCTATTTTCATCTAGATAACGTTTCTGGTCCATCTACAGTTTTTAATCTTAGGCCCACCTTCCCCTCACTGCATGTTTAGCTTCTGGGAGAGGGGTCAGAGTAAATGTGTCATTTTCAATGAGAGAAGTCCTCTCCTCTTTCATAGCGTCAACCCAGAATGTTGATTTTGTTGAATCTCTTTAAAGCTCTGTGGTTTCATACAGACCCTTTAGGCTTGATGACCAGTCGGTGTTGGTCAGTGTCTGATCTTCAATACCTGAATCAGTCAGCTAAGTACTGAGGTGCTTTCCTGTGTCTCTTTGGATTGGGTGTACAATTGTGTACTTTAATATTAGCCTTGTCTTCTTTATCTGTGACAGCTGTTGTGATCCTTGTGCTCTCTGCTCCCTGTGTTACTGTACAGTACTCTCTCACTGACAGTCATTTGCGTTTGTGCGTTTACTCTGGAGGAACATGGCGACCGCGGAGGGACGAGCTCTCCTGACACTCTGCAGAGAGGTCATCCAGCCTGACCGGCAGATCCAGCTGCTGTTGTAGAGGCAGTCCAAACTGCACGGATGTAAGACGAGGCTGAAGGCTGCCTGTTAGCCCTCCAACGGCGCTATCTTAGTCTTGCACTACCGGCACGGCAGACACAGAAGGTTGTCGTCTCCTCTCTTGCACCGGGAGCCTGGGGCGTCAGCGTGGCCTGGAAACACAGAGGGCTTCTCCACCACCGTAGCCGGTGTTCATCTTTTCCAACCAGTTTGAGGTCCTCAGCTCTTCTACTTTGCCTTCACCTGCTTCATCCCTCAAGGACAACCCCTCAGGGCAGTGTTCTCATTGATGGAGATTCTACTGAAAACCACTTAAAAGTAATCAAGCCCAAAAAGTAACACCACTGTCTCCTGTTTTCCAGATGCCCGTGTCCTGGACTTCTCCAGGTGGCTTCCCTTGGCACTGCGGCAGCGTGATGCCTTTGGCACAATGCTTCTCTACTATTCTCCTCCTGACGCAGCGAGTTCCTGACGTTAGGGAACTGAATAATTTGCAGGTAAGTAATTTACATATATTTTGTTTATTTAAATAATTATTTATTCTGTCCTTTCTCTGTATTAAAAATTGAGCAGTGTCCCTCATAGTATCTCAGACAAACCCTGCAGTATCGAGACTGTTTTTAACAACCTCATTAGAATTGATACAAATTCTTCCACAGCAACAACACTATTCAGAGATTGTGTTGCTCCTGCCATCCTAAGTGTAGGAAAACTGGTAAATTATCATTAACCCAGATCATCAGTATTATCCTCCTGATTTCAGTGTGTTTGTTGTAGACTCAATGGTCAGCTGGGTTCTGTGTAAAACCAATTTCATCTAGATAATCAAACAACATGTTCGGGTTCCTCCAGACAGTTTGAGAGCACTCAATAATTTATTCAGTTTACAGACAAACGTTTCACCTGCATTTGACTTTCCTTCAAATCCCTCTGGTTGCTTCACATACATCTCACAATCAGAGCGTACAAGTAGGCTTTTGTAACGTCCATCTGGTGAAGCTGAAGGTCGTACTGTGCGGTCATCTGCATCAAAGTGTGTATAACGTCTGCAGTTGGAGAAAATGTCCTCTTGTAATCCACTCCCATTGCTTGACTGTAACACTTAGCAACATATCAGACTTTGTATGTTTCAGATCCACCTACACTGCTTTTAATCATGGATCCTCTCACTGCATGTTCAGCTTCTTCAGAGTGGTCAGAGTAAATGTCATTTTCAGTGAGAGAAGTTCTCTCCTCTTTGATGGCGTCAACAAAAAACTGTGGTTTTGTTGAACTGTTGCCTCTTTAAAGCTCTGCGGTACATTACAGACCCTGTAGCAGGAGTTAGTTCTGGTCAGTGTCTGATCTCCAATGTCTGACACCCAGTCAGCTAAATACTGAGGTGCTTTCCTATCTCTCTTTGAAAAGTGTGTATCATTTCAGTCTCCCTCTGTTTGAGCACCATCTTGAGCATCAGTTTAAGACTCTTGAACCTCTTCAACACTGTTGGCTGTTGGAATGGGGGTACACACCCCTCTCCTTGGGATCATCAGCTGCCACTGACTGGTCAGTCTGGGTTTGCTGTTCTTTAACACACTTTGTAGGAAATTTGACAAGCCTGTGTTTAAGGACTTTCCCTGTGTCTGGATAGTAGACTGGGTATGATTGGCTGTTCTTGTCGTACCTACAAAGACTCCCTTTCACATTTTAACTCTGGCTTCTATCTGTCATGTTTGTAAGTGTAGCATGCGGCTCCAAATACTCTCCTCTTTAAAAAAGGTTAAGAGTTCTCCCTGTCAGCGTCATTGAATACATATATATAGCTGCTGAGGTCTCACACCTTATCCCCTGCTTACGGAGCAGTGACTGTAAATCTGTTGCTGTGAGCTCTGAACCATTATGTGAACAAATACATTTTACTGTTTCATTTGGAGACGAATCGGCCAAACATCTCTCAGTAGCTTTAACTGTTTCACCCTTAGTTTTCAGGAAGTTCACAGACTGCATCTGAGTAATCCTCAGTAAATGTCTGAGTGGATCTCCAACCCTGGATCTATCCAAAAGCTCCTTAAATTAGTGACCTTATTTAATATTCATGAAGCTTCAGCATTGGTCAGTATATAATGCGGAGTCTCAGCCAATCAGGAGCCTTCTGAATTCGTAGAGAACTGGAAGAGCTTTTGGCTGTGCCCAGTTCTCTAACACAGAGATGGGCTCCACCTGAGCCGTCTGGGGTCCATCGTTCTCTCCGGGAACGTCAAGAAGGTGCCAGACCAGAACTGACAGGCCCTTCCCAGTCACACTGTCAGCTAAGTGATCTGTCATAGTATTTCAGACAGATCCTGCAGTATTGAGACTGCCATGGTTTGAAATTGTAACGTCGGAAAATCTGCTTTAAAAATCTTATTAGAATTTATTACAATTTTTCTATCTTTCCGAGTACAAGCAGGAGTTGGGCAAAAAAGTATTTAGTCAGCCACTAATTGTGCAAGTTCTCCTACTAGGTCTGTAATTTTCATCATAGGTACACGTCAACTATGAGCGACAAAATGAGGAAAAAAATCCAGGAAATCACATTGTAGGAAATTTATTTGAAATTTATGGTGGAAAATAAGTATTTGGTCACCCACAAACTAGCAGGATTTCTGGCTCTCACAGACCTGTAGCTTTAAGCTCTTCTGTCCTCCACTCGTTGCCTGTATTAATGGCACCTGTTGGACATCGTTATCTGTATAAAAGACACCTGTCAACAGCCTCAAACAGTCAGACGCCAAACCTCCAACCTGCTTAAGCCAGTACATGTCTAGGCCCATCTAAAGTGAACCACCTTAGCTCACTCTCTGTGAAACTAAATTAAGGGCGTAGGTCTGTTTATTACGTTGGTGGGGGTCATAAAATTGGTTCACACAGGGCCCCCTGGAGTCGTTTTGCATTTATGCTAAATTTGAAATTCTAACTCTCAAAATACAGGTAATTTTATAAAAGTTATAAAAGCACATACAAGTGTCCAAATAAACACAAAGGTTAATAGAGTAAATGTAAATAACTGCAGAATTTTAAATATAAATAGATTTCAAACTGGGTGCTAACCAGCCAATTAATCCATATTGTCTATTTAAGACTAGACAGGTTGCCAAGTAGAGTTAAATTTACCACGGCACCCAGTTTTAGGTAGGAGGGTTTGTTTCCCTTTAAGTAATCTAAGCAGTCTTAGCCAGCACCTTATGAACAAGATTTTTTGTTCAATTGCTGTTGAGGAGTGAACTTTGTTGTTGTTCATCATCGGGCTGTATGTAGATAATTTATTTAGTGAAAGGCTCTTCAGACTGCAGTCAGATTATCAGGGACTGTTTCACAGTCTGGTTTAATGAACAGCTAGATAAAGATTCTGGTATGGGTAGTTTTGAACAGAGCAGCATGTAACATGCAGGAACAGCCCTGATGTTCGAAGCCCAATAATAATAGAGACAATCTGGTAACGATAAGCAGCTGTGGGGGGGCAGTGGTGGCTGTAGGGGCCAGTGGTGGCTCAGCGGTTAGAGCTTCAGGTTATTGATGACAGCGTTGTGGGTTTGATACCCGGGCTCTGCAAACTCCCACTCTTGAGTAAGACCCTTCACCTTCTTTTGTGGGCACCGCAGCAATGGCTGCCCACTGCTCCAACCACATGTGCTCACTGTCCACTGTGTGTGTTTCACTGTGTGTTCTCTGCACAGCTGGGTTACGGAGGAAACAAAATCCCATCAGTGTAACAAAAAATGTCAAATTGTGAATCTGGTTTTCTTGTCTTGTACGTCGACGCTGCAATATTGTGGGGGACTCTTCAGGCGTTTCAATATTCTATGTATACGTTGTTTTCAGAAACAGACAGATGGTGGCTTTTGTTACTTTGACCCAATGGAGTCTATCAACTTTACACCAGCCTCATCACAGGGGGCTCAGAAATCATCAGCTTTATCAGCATAAGACATCAAAGGGGATGAAAACCAGCGCACCTTCCACCAGCGTTACGTTTACTGCAGGATTAAAGTGTTTCTCTACATTCCTAACACTGACTGATCGAGTTGATTCTTTAAGCGCAGAGAAGTAAATTAGACTACCACAGTTTTGGAGGTTCCACCGAGATCCCAATATTCCTCTGGGTCCAGAGTTTTCAGAGACAGGATCAGAAACCGACAGAGGCGGCCGCCCACATCCTAATGAGTGATTCTGAGTCAATTCCGGCGCTCTACTGACTCTGAGACTCTGTACCCGAGGTGACTAAGTAAATTAATTAGACCGCTTGTCTTATGAATTTAGAATAAACTGGAGGAGATGTGACCCTGTATTTAGACAGATCCCAGATCCCTTTGATATTTTAATTTTCAAATAAGTTTTAGATCATTGAGTTTTTGCAGCGACCCGGACTCAAAGCATTGCCTTAAGATCATTTCAGTCTCACAGTTGTCTTGGAAACTTTAAATTGCGATACTTTTCGATCCCTGAAAAATTCCCTGGTTTAAACAACCCTGAGAATCTAAATATTCAGACAATGTTTTAGGATAATTTTGTAAAGGGATCCAAATTTTTTTTTTTTTAGAAAATTCAAAGATTCTGAAGTAAGGTTTTGGAAATGATGATGATAATAATAATAATAATAATAATAATAATAATAGTTTTGATAATATTTCCATGGTTCTAAAACAACAGAGCAGAGTTTAATACCCAAAGAGTTCGGACTACATGTGAAATTAATACAGGAGACGTTGTTACAAGCTCAGTTAATGTACTGCTGGACTGAGGCAGGAGACTCTGGAGCAGGCGAGATTGAAGGTAGGGGAGAATGTGCTTGTTTTAATTGTGGGAAATCAGTATAACCAGTATAAATATATTGAGGATACAAATAATTGATGATACTTCTGTTACACGGTCAAGATCTGAGCTGCCAAGTGAGAATGACGAGACTGAGACTAATGACTTTTGTTGACGAATTTCCAAAATATTTCTGGTCTCAGAATGAATGATATTGCGTCAATAAAGAGAGCATCTCTGGTTAAAGTGGTGCAAGCAAAACAGCTGATAGGCCTTACTATGCTCAATATCCCATGTCTACCTGTGGCAATGTTGAATGGCTAAAAGCATTGACATATAAACGCAGTAATCCTTTTCTACACTTTTTCAATGTATTTTTTATTTCGATGCGATTCTGCTTTTAAAACTGATTCGACACGAACAGTTGAGTCCCTACTTTATAGTCTTTAATATTAGCTTTGTCGTCTTCATCGGAGTCGGTTGATGTGATCCTTGTGCTCTCTGCTCCCTGTGTTACTGTACAGTACTGTCTCACTGACCGTCGTTTGCGTTTCTGTCTGTGTTTATACTCGAGAAACTTGGCGACTGCTGAGGAGCGACATCTCCTGGTGCTCTGCAAGGAGGTCATCAAGCTTGAGTGCTGCTGTTGTTGGAGGCTGTACAAACTCCACCGACAGAAGTCGAGGCTGCCAGTGACTCCTCCAACGCTGGCCATCTTAAATCCAGCACGGCGGGCACAGAGGGTTGTTGTCTCCACTCCTGCACTGGAAAAGACCTAGGGCCGTTGGCATGGCCTGGAAAAGCCGAGGGCTCCTCAATCACCACGGTTTTTACCTCAACCAACTGGCGCGAGGTTTAGTTCTTCGAGTTCACCTGCTCCCTCACCGAGGACAACTCCTCAGGGCTGTATTTTCGTTGTTGGAGGTTCTACTGTAAAACCCTTAAGAGTATCGGGACCAAAGAGTAACGACTCAGTCTTTTTTTTCAGGAGTCCTGGACATCACCAGGTGGCTTCAGTACCATCATTCTCCACTTTTCTCTGCCCGATGCAGTGAGGCCTGGAAGGAGCTCTGCCACACGCTTTCTGGACACCACTCTGAAAAAGACAGGACCCCAGGGTAGGCAGCTGGATAGTGGGCAGGTAATAATTTACATGATCTACTGGATTTTATAATCATTTATTCTGTCATTTCTCTGCTTGATTTAAAAAGTAATATCAGTGTCCCTCATAGTATCTCAGACAAGCCCTGCAGTATGGAGACAGTCAGAAAACTACTTTAGGGAAAGTCACATGACCCCATTCATTGGCTCGGTTGCAGCTGGCCAGAGCTCTTGTTTAGGCAAACAAACTCTTATATAGCATGAGCACTCTCCACTCTTTCATAATCATCATTTACTGATGGGGAATGCTGTTTCATTGCCCCCAATGGGAGAGCAAAGGAGCTCGACCTGTAGTTAATATCTGCAATGAAAATGGGTTAAGATTTTTCCAGGCTATTAAAGAGCAATGTAATGTGCCCAGCACCTCTTTCTTTAGGTATCTGCAACTTAAATCCGTCCTCTGTTCTCTGAGACTCGCTGAACTCCAAATTAGTCACACCTAATGCTTAAAGGGCTTTACTCCAGTCTTGCTCGGCTTCCAGTATTTACAATTTTTTACTTTGAGCCTCTTGTAGATGGGTTGGACTGTGTGTGGTCCAAAGATCTTAAGTAATTTTTTTTATGTTTTGAGAACCATGCATGAGAAATGATCATTTTATCTTTGAGGAATCCTGATCACCCAATAATCCACTGTAATTTTCTACATAGAATCTATCTGACACCATTAAGATGGTTTCTTATGTGTCTTTTGTGCTTCTGCGTACATTATGGATTAGTTTTTTTTTTTTTGTTTGTTTTGTTTTTTTTTTCTTTGGGGGGGTATTTTTGGGAATCAGATTTCTCAGACTTACTTTGTGCCCTAACTGCTGCAAAAAAGCTGCTGGTCTGTAAATATTTATTTAGAATAAAGTATTTATTTATTTAACTGCCACATGAAAACCAAACATTTGTTTACAAGAAAAGAACCTGGTTTAAAAATCTTATTGGGAGGTGTGGCACGTGAGCGGATCGGACATGGCTGCTTAAACTTTTACTCTGTTTTTACATTTGTCTTTATTCACACTCCACCTGGTTTAGTCTCTTTAATGAAGTCCCACTTTTGACATACCTATGGCTGATACTTTTGGTGATACTGCTGATACTCCCTACATACTGAGCGTTATTTTATTTTTTCAAATCAGACACTTGTCCTGTCAGAAAAGTGGCAAGTTTAGATTTCAGCTTTTGCTCGTATATCAGGTTCTGTTTCTACTCTGAGCAGATTTCTCTTGTCTGCAGACTTCACAGTTCAGTTTATCAATCTTACCCTTGATCTTCATGCTCTCTACTGCATAATGTGAAACATCATAATTACAGTGAACAAGGATTTCATGCTGTTTGAATATTGTAACACACTGCAACCATCACCACTGTGATCATTGACCACATTCAGGTAATTAAGCCTATTGTACTCTTTAATGGGGAACTTGGTGCCACTTTTGTGGATATGTTGATTTTTATGAGCTTTGTCTTCTTGTTGTGATCCTTGTGCTCTCTGCTCCCTGTGTTGCTGTACAGTACTGTCTCACTGACTGTTGTCTGTGTTTTTACTCTGAGGTGACCATGGAGGAACAAGCTCTCAGGAGGTCATCACGCTATTACGGCAGATTACGCTGTTGTAGAGGCTGTCCAAACTCCACAGACTGAAGACGAGGCTAGAGGCTGCCCGTGACTCCTGGAATGCTGCCTGTGACGCCGTGGTCTTATTTTCAGCACTACCGGTGCAGGGTCGTCATCTCCACTCCTGTACCTGAGAGGGCCTGGAAGCGTCAAGCGTGGCTGGCAAAAGTTGAGGGCTCCTCCATCATCACAGCCATTTTTCGCCTATGCTAACTGGTTCAAGGACCTCAGCTCTTCACCTGCTCCGGCACAGAGGGCGACTCCTCAGGGCGGTGTTCTCACTGTTGGAGATTCTTCTGTAAAACACTTAAAAGAATTGACCATAAACAGTAATGCCACAGTCTCCTGTTTTCCAGGTGCCCGTGTCCTGGATGTCGCCAGGTGATTTTGGCACCATCGTTTTCCACGATTCTCCTCCTGATGCAGCGTGGCGTCCGGTCCTCTAACCCAGAGATGAGCTTCACCTGAGCCGCCTGGGGTCCATCGTTCTTTCCGGGAACATCAAGAAGGTACCAGGCCAGGACTGACAGGCCCTTCCCAGTCACACTGTCTGGTTAGTGAACTGCGTAGTTTGCAGGTAAGTGATTTACAGGATTAACTTGATTCCACCCATTTATTCTGTCACTTTTCTGCTTGTATTAAAAAGTAATAAATCAGTTTCACTCATAGTATTTCAGTCAAATCCTGCAGTATTGAGACATTATGGTTTGTATTTGTAATGTATTAGAATTTATATAAATTTTACTATCTTCCCGAGTACAAGCAGTTTCACATTGAGTTTGGGCTGTTAAATATAAATATACAGCAAACAAGTATTTAGTCAGCCACTCGTTGTGCAAGTTCTCCTACTTAGAAAGATTGAAGAGGTCTGTAATGGGTACACTTCAACACATTGTAGAGAATTTTTTTTTTTGTGGGTTAGATACCTGGGCTCGGCAAACTGCCACTGAGCAAGGCCTTCACCGTCTTTTGTGGGGGCCCACAGCAATGGCTGCCCACTGCTCCAGGCATGCGTGTGTTCTCTGCACAGCTGGGTTACAGGGGGAAGACAAATTCCATATGTGTAACAAAAAATATCAAATGGTGAATCTGGTTTTCTTGTCTTGTACGTCGACGCTGAAATATTGTGGGAGAATCTCTTCAGGCGTTTTAATATTCTATGTATACGTTGTTTTCAGAAACAGACAGACTGCATTGTGTCAAAGTAACAAAAGCCACCATCTATCAACTTCACACCAGCCTTATCACAGGTTGTTTACTGCAGGATTAAAGTGTTTCTCTTCATTCCTAAGACTGACTGATCGAGTTGATTCTTTAAGCGTGGAGAAGCAAATCCCACTACCACAGTTTTGGAGGTTCCACAGAGACCCCAATATTCCTCTGGGTCCATAGTTTTCAGAGACAGGATCAGAAACCGACAGAGGCGGCCGCCGACATCCCAATGAGTGATTCTGAGTCAATTTAGGCGCTCTACTGACTCTGAGACTCTGTACCCGAGGTGACTGTAAGCTAATTAATTAGGCCGCTTGCCTTACTAATTACGAGACACCATATTCTTAGACCTTCAGGTTACTTTAACCCGGATCCCTTTGATATTTTAATTTTCAAATTTGTTTTAGACCATTTGACTTTTTGCAGCGATCCGGACTCAAAGGACAAAGATGTTTAAAGCATTGCCTTAAGATGATTTCAGTCTCAGTTGTCTCAGTTTGTAACAGCCTCTAATCGCTTGCTATAGCTTCCAATGAGAGTCTGAATTCTGGTTGAAGGTATTTTGGACCATTCTTCTTTACAAAACATGTCCAGTTCAGTCAGGTTTGATGATTTCTGAGCATGGACAGTCCGCTTTTAATCACACCACAGATTTTTTTTAGTAATATTCAGGTCTGGGGACTGAGATGGCCATTCCAGAACATTGTACTTGTTCCTCTGCATGAATGCCTCAGTAGATTTTAAACAGTGTTTAGGGTCATTGTCTTGTTGCAGGATCCAGCCCCGGCGCAGCTTCAACTTTCTCGCTGATTCTTGAACATTGTTCTCAAGAATCTCCTGATATTGACTGGAATCCATGTGACCCTCAACTTAAACAAGATTCCCAGTACCTGCACTGGCCACACAGCCCCACTGCATGATGGAACCTCCATCAGATTTTACTGTGGGTAGCAAGTGTTTGTCTTGGAATGTTGTTCTCTTTCCACCATGCATACAGCCCCTTATGTCCAAATAACTCAATTTTAGTTTCATCGGCCCACAGCACCTTATTCCAAAATGAAGCTAGGTTGTCCAAATGTGCTTTAGCAGACCTACAGCGGCTCTGTTTGTGGGTTGTGCGCAGAAAAGGCTTCTTCTGCATTACTCTCCCATACAGCCTCTCCTTGTGCAAAGTGTGCTGAATAGTTGAACGATGCACAGTGACTGCAAGATGATGTAGGTCTTTGGAGCTGGTCTGTGGGTTGTCTGACTGTTCTCACCATCCTTCAGTTCTGCCTATCTGAGATTTTTCTTGGCCTGCCACTTCGGGCCGTAATTAGAACTGTGCCTGTGGTCTTCCATTTCCTCACTATGTTCCTCACAGTGGGAACTGACAGCTGAAATCTGAGAGCTTTTTGCTTAAACCATGATGTTGAACAATCTTTTTCAGGTCATTTGTGAGTTGTGTTGAGGCTCCCATGTTGCCACTCTTCATTAGAAAAAAACAATGCAGGAGGAAGAGCGTTCTTTTATAAAGCCCTCAACTTTGGAACAACCTCCCTGTTAATATATGGGAATCAGACACACTCTCAGTCTTTAAATCTGAATAAAAAAAAATTCCCCTTTACACCATCTTTCAGATAACTCGCCAGTTCTGCGTTCTGTCCTGTTTTAATTACATAACACCACAGTTCTGTCCTGCTCTGATTACAGGCTTTTTATTACTACTATTGTGGTCGTCTCTCTAACTATTTCTGCTACAGGTCTCTCACTAAACGTAAACCTTGTTCTAATCTTCATCTTTTTGTCTCTCTCCCCTCATGTCCTGAGCTGCCTGCCTGGAGTTGCCCTTTTTTGGTTCAGTTCCTGCGTCTTGGTATCAAGCCTGTCCCACTACTCAGTACAACACAACCACCCTAACCCCTCTCTCTCTCGCTCCCTCTCTCTCTCTTTTTTACATGTACTGAGATGCCCTGCCGTCTATTCTGGAGGTGTTCATTCATCCATGTTCTGGAATCAGGCCTGTCGCTCTACTCAGCATGGACTTCAACATTAACACTGAGCATATGTCCAGCACCTACTCACACACATACTTCATAACCTGTTCCTACATTAGCTATAGCTCTTCATTATCTCTGTCTAGTTCTTAGTGTTTGTTTGTTTGTGCTGTGCAGGTCAACCTAAGGCAGATGGGTTCCTCAGACTGAGTCTTGGTTTCTCTCAAGGTTTCTTCCTCTTAGTATGAGGGAGTTTTCCTTGCCACTGTCGCTACCACCTCCGTTGTGGTGCTTGCTCATAAGAGACGTGGACAAGGATCTCTGTAAAGCGATTTGTGACATTTGTTGTGAAAGGCTCTATATAAATAAAGTTTCAATTGAATTGGCAGTGTGACTCCTTCTGTATCTTTAACCTCTACTATTGTCCACCCAATGCAGCAAGGTCCTGAAGAAACACTGCTACAAGCTTCTGGACATAGTCTTCAGCCCCCTGCCCACCTACCGATGAGTGAGCGAACAGTTTACCCAGCTCTTTGAGCTTCACTGCTGGCTGTGGGACAGATTTGTCACATAGTTTACAGGTAAGTGATTTACATGATTTACTTGAATCCACCCATTTATTCTGTCACTTTTCTGCTTGTATTAAAAAGTAATATCAGTCTCACTCATAGTCTCAATACTGCAGGATCTGTCTGAAATACTGTCATGGTTTGTAATTGTAACGTCGGAAAATCTGCTTTAAAAATCTTAGAAGAATTGATATAAATTCTAACATCTTTCTGAGTACAAGCAGGAGTTGGGCAAAAAAGTATTTAATCAGCCACTAATTGTGCAAGTTCTCCTACTAGGTCTGTAATTTTCAATATGTCAACTATGAGCAACAGAATGAGAAAATAAATCCAGGAAATCACAGGATTTTAGGATTTTTAGAATTCATTTGTAAATGATGGTGTAATAATAAGTATTTGGTCACCCACAAACAAGCAAGATTTCTGGCTCTCACAGACCTGTAGCTTTTAAGAAGCTCTTCTGTCCTCCACTCGTTACCTGTATTAATGGGACCTGTTTGACCTCGTTATCAGTATAAAAGACACCTGTCCACAGCCTCAAACAGACAGACTCCAAACCTCCAACCTGGCTTAAGCCAGTACATGTCCAGGCCCGTCTGAAGTGAACCACCTTAGTTCACTCTCTGTGAAAGTAAATAAAAAGGGCATAGGTCTGTGTATTACGTTGGTGGGGGTCATAAAATTGGTTCACACAGAGACCCCTGGAGTCTTTTTGCATCTATGCTAAATTTAAAACTCTAACTCTAAAAATACAGGTAATTTTATAAAAGTTATAAATGCTTATTGTCTGTTTAAGTCAAGACAGGTTGCCAAGTAGAGTTAAATTTACCACTGCACTCAATTTTAGGTAGGAGGGTTTCTGTTTCCCTTTAAGTAATCTAAGCAGTCTTAGCCAGCACCTTTTGAACAAGATTTCTCCAGATAAAGCCCTTGAGGAGTCCCCGAATATTGCTGTTGTAGGGAAAGGCTGTATCGGCTGTTTGAAGACTCCTGAAAAGAAGTCGAAAACATAATTCCAAAAGCCAGTCATTTTTGGACAAAACCAGAATGTGCTAGCCTTGTCTTAGTCCAGTATGAGGAATGCACTATTTTAAACTGAATTATAATGTGTTAAACATGTAGATGAGGAGTGTTATCTACAATATTTCACCACCATTCAGTAAATATATTGATGGACAGATGGATCCTCCACCTACTGCTGCTTTAATACAAGGTTTTTTTTTTTTTTTTGGTGAGACTCAGTTCTGAAGCCTTCCACCGGCGTTACGTTTACTGCAGGATTAAAGTGTTTCTCTACATTCCTAAGACTGATTGATCAAGATGATTCTTTAAGTGCGGAGAAGCAAATCCCACTACCACAGTTTTGGAGGTTCCACAGAGATCCCAATATTCCTCTGGGTCCAGAGTTTTCAGAGACAGGATCAGAAACCGACAGAGGCGGCCGCCGACATCCCAATGAGTGATTCTGAGTCAATTCAGGCGCTCTACTGACTCTGAGACTCTGTACCCGAGGTGACTGTAAATTATTTTAACCACTTGCCTTGCGAATTTAGGATAAACAGGAGGAGACCGGACGCCACATTGTTTGACCTTCAGGTTGCTCTTGGAAATAATGTATTTTTTAGGGCTGTTGAAATTAGAGATTTCGAAGGTTCTAAGACAAGGGGGAGTTCGGAATATACACGTGAAATTAATACATAATTAATAAGGTGCTAAAAATCTAAATTGTAATTAAGTATAAAGGTGTATAAAAGGAAACAAGGGCCATCATGATGTCTGACACAATCATGTAAAGGCATTGGAAAGGCAGTGGAAGTTTGCTGGGTGAGCTGACCGTGGAGATGGACACAGAGGGACATAAAACTAAATGGTTTAAATCTGTCTCTAGCTGCATTGTTAACAACAGACATTCAAGCAAAACAAACTTGCATCAGCCAGGAAGACGAGGATTACTCATGACAAACATGCAGAGAAGAACTTGGTGGATAGTGAGAAGTGGCTTCAGGGACGTTGTTACAAGCTCAGTTAATGCCGGACTGAGGCAGGGGACTCTGGAGCAGGCGAGATTGAAGGTAGGAGAGAATGTGCTTGTTTTAATTGTGGGAGATCAGACTGTTTTGTAGAGCGTGCAGATCAGAAAGTGGCAACACAGCAGAAGCCGTACGGGGGATCAACAAAATAGATCTAGAAGGTCAGAGCAGCAGTAACCTGAGTTCAGTTACAGAACCAGAACCAGACTATACTGAATAGGATAAGGTGGGAGAAAATGTAGACAGTCTGTAAAGAGGATTTAGAAACCCAGCGAGGAACCCAGTCTAAATGTAAGGAGGAATTCTGTTTTGATTGACTCTGGTGCAGCAGTTTCAGTACTTATGGAGGGGTCAGTATCCATATCCGTCAGTACGGACACAATCCTAACAGTGGATGTTTCAGGCTTACCACTCTCAGAACATTTGTGCAGTCCTGTGAAGGTGAAATTGGGTAATAGAACAGAAACACTGGTTTACAGTCTCCACACATTGCCCTGTGAATTTACTAGGACATGACTTATTGGGAGCTTTCAGTCTAAACCTACAATGTACAGATTCAGGTTTTTCTGCTGCTGGTCCTAGTGTAGGGATATTTCCACTTAAAATAGGCCCAGTAGAATATTCTTGGGATCTGACGGAGCAAAGAACCTGATGGGTCACATGGAGCTCTGTCAAAGGTTTAATGGTAAAATCCTCCATTTTTACGTTGTTTTATTTGTCTCAAGATGGTGTTGGCTATGTATGAACATATCGTGGATACAAAAGATACCAGCTGAAACAATATCAGTATCTTATGTGTACTATGGCGATCAGTTTGCAGCCACACATGTAGTCTTGTGTGAAGGACAGAGACGGTTGTTTAGAGAACCAGGTTAATCACATATTTCTCTAGGCAAGAAAAGGGGGGCAGGGAGAAATAGACTTGATGCTAAATATTGGAAAATATTTAAATCCTGCTGGTCTAATTGTACCTAATCCGGCAACGATTGGGGTGCAATATCTGCTGGGAATTCATTCTCAGATCAGGTGGCCAGAAACAGCTATGTCAGGAAATGCAGTAGTGCGTCAGATGGTTTCCACAAGAGCACAACAGAAGTGTAAGAAAAATGAGGATGTGTACGATGTGGATATTTCAGACTTGACACCTGACATATCTTCATCATCAAATGATGTAATTGTTTTGCAGCAGTCTGATGATCAGATATTAATATTGTCTGATTCTCACAAGTACTCACTAAAGGAAAAAGCTTTTTGTATAAAAAAAAGAATCAGTTCAGGAGTGTGTCTTATGTACAGGAGAGAAGAGAGAATATAAGCCCATATGGATCTGCACCTGTCTGTCATAACAAAAGGGACATTTTTATTGATTTTCACTGGATTTAGAATGAAAGGTCAGTGATCTACCTGTGATCATGTTGAATATTTAAATGCAGTAATTCTATCCTACACATTTTCTATATTTGTTTTATTTTTTAGTTTTGATTTGGTTCTGCTTTAGAAGCTCGAGATTGATTCGACACGGACCATCGAGCGACCGTCCCGACCGTACTTTATAGTCTTTAATATCAGCTCATATATTGTCTACTTCATCTGAGTCAGTTGTTGTGGTCCTTGTGCTCTCTGCTCCCTGTGTTACTGTGCAGTACTCTCTCACTGACCGTTGTTTGTGTTTCTGTCTGTTTACTCTGGAGAAACGTGTCGACTCCTGAGGAGCGAGATCTCCAGGCGTTCTGCAAGGAGGTTATCGAGCTTGACTGCTGCTGTTGTAGAGGCAGTCCAAACTCCACTGACGGAAGATGAGGCTTGAGGCTGCTCCGGACACAGAGGGTTGTTGTCTCCAGTCCTGCACCGTAGAGGGTCTGGGGCTGCCAGCACGGCCTGGAAAAGCCGAGGGCTCCTCCTCTACCACCACAGCCGGTTTTCACCTCTGCTAACTGTTGCGAGGTCCTCAGCTCCTCACCTGCTCCCTTACAGAGGACAGCTCCTCAGGGTGGTGTTTCCATTGTTGGAGGTTCTACTTTAAAACCCCTAAAAGTATCGGGACCAAAGAGTAAGACTGTCCTTTTTATTTATTTATTTTCCCTCTCAAGGAGTGCTGGACATCGCCAGGTGGCTTCGGTGCCATCATTCTCCACTTTTCTCTGCCCGATGCAGTGAAGCCTTAAAGGAGCACTGCCACACACTGCTGGACACCACTCGGAAAAAGACAGGACTCCAGGGTAGGCAACTGGATAGTGGACAGGTAATTAATTTACATGATTTACTGGATTTTATAATCATTTATTCTGTCATTTCTCTGCTTGTTTTAAAAAGTAATATCAGTGTCCCTCATAGTATCTCAGACAGACCCTGCAGTATGGAGACCCGTGTCTGTCCCCCGCATGGTTTGTAACTGTAACGTCAGAAAACTGCTTTAGGGGGAGTCGCATGACTCCAATCATGGGTCCTTATTTATTGACTTTTTTTTTTTTTTGTTTTGTTTTTGTTACTGGTGCAGTTAAGGATGTTTCTCAGCAGGAAATCTCTGCCTTTTACTCCAAACTTGTCACCAGCCAAAAAGGTAAAAACAGTCATGGCGTGGCTCTCAGCAATGTGGGAAGAATTCTTTACACACGTCTACATTTCAGGATGTGTTCAAAGCTAGACTAACAGTTTTATCAAGAAGCAGCTCAATGTTTGGCTACCAGTACCAGTTAAGGGTCTTGTTATACTTGAATTTATTTTTAATCTTTATGGCTTTGAATGTCTTGAGCTGGAACATTTTAATGGTCTAAATGAGCCTCTTAAACGTGCTAGTTTGGTCTGATTAAGGATCCCATTTGAGAGATGTTAATTTTCCCAAATGTAATAAACTCTGTAGAGTTGCTTCTTATACAACTGCAAATACTACAACTAAAGGAGTTGTTATCTTGGTACAGAGGAATTGGGAGATTAAGATGTTAAACCAAGGAAGGGATGAAGAAAGGAGAATAACACGCATTACAACGGAAGTAAGAAATGAGAAAATTTCAGTTCACGCTCCAAATCCAAGAGATCCCAGTTTTTCTTTTCTGTTAGATTATCTAACAAATCTAGTGGACTTTCAGTTAGTGGTGGGAGCAGATATGAATAGTCATTAATCATTTATTATTTAAACAGATCAGGGGTGAAATTTCTCAGTCAGCTGGCCGCTAGCTCACAGCTTAAGCTATGTATTACTGCATTGTATTTACTTAATCTGAGCACTAAGCAATAAACTTTATCTGAAAGGCACAAAAACCTTCAGCTCTCAATTTAGGAGTAAATTAAACAAATTTCTCATGTTTAATCAGGGTTCAGTGCACGATCAGAGGTTTGTTGGGAGCAGTGAATGGTTTCTTTAGGGATAATTCTATTGCATTTGCTTCTTGGCAACAGAAAAGACTGAAGTGTCTGGACCTTTCTTGTGCTTTAAGTTTAAATTCAAGTACAAGCAACACTCTTTCTGGTGATATTGCAATACAAATAGTTTTAGTTAAGAATGAGCTGAATATTCTTCTGAGCGAAAGAGCAGAATTCCAGTCACCTCTTGGTGCCAAAACTCAGAAGTAATGAGGAATTCTCAAATATTGCAGCAATAAGGTCTCATGATGAATAACTACTTACAGAACATGCACAAATCAGTGATGCTTTTTACAGATTCTATTCAGAATTATATAAATCAGATGTCCCAAAGGAAACCTTAAATATTGCCCCCTTTTTTCCATTCCTTATATTTGCCTCAATTGTCCCCTGATGAGGCATCTTATTTACCTCAGGATATTTCTCCTCTAGATTTGAAAGAGACCCCCTGTCAGATGAAAAAAGGGAAGTCTCCTGGATTGGATGGCATCCCTGACAAATTATATTTATTCTTCTGGGCAGAATTGGGAACTTAATTGTTAGAAATGATTAATTGCTCCCTAGATAAAAGTGAATTTAATAAGGATGTTAATACAGCTTTAGTTTCATTATTACTTAAATAGAACCCAACTTTTTGCATTAGTTGTTGCCCAGTATTGCTTTCTCCTAGAAAGGGACGCATGTCAAGAATGCCTTTTTTCTTCTTTTCTCCTTTTTCTTTTTTATATTCCAGTGGTGGGCCGCTTTAGGTATTTGGGGGGGTAGACTTACAGTGGGGCAAAAAAAGTATTTAGTCAGCCAGTGATTGTGCAAGTTCTCCTTCTTAGAAAGATTCAGGAAATCACCTTGTAGGATTCTTCGTAATTTATGGTGGAAAATAAGTATTTGATCAAAAACAATTCAATTCAATACTTTGTAACATAACCTTTGTTGGCAATGACTGTAAGTCTTCACCAGGTTTGCACTTCCATTCCTGTCTTCAATTTTCTTACAATTGCTCCCACAGTTGATTTATTCACACCAACCTGCTTGCCTATTGTAGATTCACTCTTCCCAGCCTGGTGCAGGTGTACAATTTTCTTCCTGGTCTCCTTCGACAGCTCTTTGGTCTTGGCCATGGTTAGGTTTGGAGTCTGACTGTTATAGGCTGTGGACAGGTGCCATTAATACAGGTAACCAGTGGAGGACAGAAGAGCTTCTTATAGAAGTTACAGGTCTGTGAGAGCCAGAAATCTTTCTTGGTTGTGGCTGATAATACTTTTTTGCCCACTGTATGTGCCTCAGTGAGAGACGGTCCTCAAATGTTATACTAGAACAAATTAAAGTAGATACTCAATTAGACAAACTTGCCTAACTCACTGCACTCCAGGATCATAGTGGTAAAAAATGAATATTCTGCCTAGACTAAATTTCGATAGTTATACATTTGCCCCTGCCTAAGGTACTATGCATGTGTATTTGGAATGGTAAGTGACCTTGAATTAAATGATCTACTTTAGAGGTGTAAGTCAGATGGTGGTTTCCACTAGATACTGTAAACTATATTTTGGACCCATAATTTCACACCTTATATTAATTTGGCATTCACAGTTGTTAGGCAAACACACTCTAATATGGCATGAGCTTTCCACTCTTTCATAATCATAATTTACTGATTGGTAATGCTTCGTTTCATTGCCCCCAATGGGAGAGCAAAGGAGTTCGACTTCCAGGCAATATCTGCAATGAAAATGGGTTAAGATCTTTCCAGGCTATCAAAGAGCAATGTAATGTGTCCAATACCTCTTTCTTTAGGTATCTGCAACTTACATCAGCCCTTTGGTCTCCAACTCCAAATTACAGCCCCACCTAATGCTTAAAGCGCTTTACTTTCTGGGCAACACGGGCAAAACATGTGTAGTTGGTTTTTAAATAGATTAGACTCATTGTGGATCAGTATAGAAATGCTCATGTGGTGGTGGTGGTGTTGGTGGTGGTGATGACGTGGCTTTAAGCGGACATGAAGGACAGTTCACCAGAAGGAGACAGCCAAACACTTCCAGGCTCCAGTGATATTTAATGCTGAATTTGTGCAAAAATCAAAAGAAAGTACACACAACAAAAACGCAACACAAAAGAGCTAGACTACACACACTTTGTACAACAAGGCCTCATCGGCCTTCATCTGAGGACTAAGGCTCACAGGTGTCTACTTATTCTACACCCTATTCTGTACAAGCTTAACCCCCTTATTGCCTCCCACACAGCCCTTTTAGGCCATATGCTCCTCCCTCCTCAGCCTGGAGTAGACAAAGTGTCTACTAAGGGGGTGATTATCAGAAACAATGACAATACAACAGATAACATGGACATTATTTACACATCTTATATACAATTATTATTATTTACGTGTTTATGGCCATATTGATGTACACCGGTAAATTATGCTAGCTGGAATTATATGTATATCCTAGTGTTTTTGGTTGTGTGTGTGTGTGTGTGTGTGTGTGTGTGTGTGTGTTCCTCCTTCTAGGTTAACCGTGGTTCATGCCGGCTCCTAGAAGACCCACTCACCAGCGCCCTCATTCCCCCAGGATCACCAGGTAGGTAACATGTCAGAGTCACAAGTCTCTACTGTGTATGGGCTGGTGAGGAGTTAGCTGCCACTGACTTCATCACACACATCATCCTAGATCCCTAACTTCCCTACCATTTATTTATAATTTTGACAAAATACCGTCTCTCTCTGATACCTGTGTAGTGTACAATATGTTGCTTTTTTGGAGAGACGCTAGAAAATATGAGAGTCCCTAATTGTAAGTATTATCCTCCTGATTTCATTTGTTTGTCATAAACAGAATGGTCAGCTGTTTTCTGTGTAAAGCCAATTTTCAGGTTCAATGTTCAGGTTCCTCCAGACACCTCTCACCATAGAAATCATCATATGCCACTGACTGGTCAGTCTGGGTTTGGTGTTCTGGAACACACTGAAAGAAAGTTCTAGCTTCTATCTGTCATGTTTGTAAGTGTAGCCTCCTGATCCAAATACTCTCCTCTTTAAAAGATTATGCTTTCTCTCTGTCAACGTAGTCATTGAATACATATATATAGCTGCTGAGGTCTCACACCTTATCCCCTGCTTACAGAGCAATGACTGTAAATCTGTTGCTGTGAACTCTGAACCATTATGTGAACAAATACATTTTACTGTTTCATTTGGAGACGAATTGGCCAAACATCTCTCAGTAGCTTTAACTGTTTCACCCTTAGATTTCAGGAAGTTCACAGACATTTACTGAGGATTACTCAGATGCAGTCTGAGTGGATCTACAACCCTGGATCTGTCCAGAAGCTCCTCAAATTAGTGACCTCATTTAATATTCACGAAGCTTCAGCCGCATTGGTCAGTATAAAATGCGGAGTCTCAGCCAATCAGCAGTCTCCGCTGTAAAGCAGCAGCGTGGTCTTGCAGCAGTGCGCAGGGCAAACGAGCCGGTGTGAGCGAGCTCTGTAGCAGGAAGACTGAACTTTAGAAACTGCTCAAGCTGTGTGGCTGTGGGTGCCTTTTAGTTTTAAGTCTGTGACACAAAGTAAGCTGCTGTTCATTTAGTTTGGGAATGGCTTAGTTCTGTTGCTATGCTAGCTATCTCCTTAGCAGTGTAGCTTCAGTATTTATCTATGTATTACTGAATATTCATGGTTTCTGTTATTTCTTCATGTTTCACGCTACTGAGCTGTTTTGGGTTAGTATGGATGGTGTAATTCTGTGGATATGTGCTAAATTTGTGTTCTTAGTCCTGGTGTTTATTAAACAGCTGCTCAGAGGCTATTGCTATTCCTCTTTTCGTCCTTGTGGGGGCGCTAAAACCCCATAGTTTAACCAGTGAAAACGGTCAGAGGCAGGTTAAAGCTGGTGTCTTGATATAAGCTTTGAGTGGTAATTATTAGCTTTGTTTCTCCTGCCTGTTGAGTGTATACACATCTCTTTCTGAATTAACTCATTTAGTAGCACTATGATATAGACCTGGAGCCTTTCTGAACTTTTATTTAATATTGTGCATGTATTCTGTTAATTTCAGAGTCTTTATTCATCAGCCGGTCATATTTCTAATGCCCAGTGCTCCATGCTTCAGCCTCATTGTCAACCCAACAATATCTAGAACATCACTAGTCTCAGTGTCTGGCGTCTTGACCGTCACACTGGAGTGTTTGCTGCTAAACCTTTTACCATATCACTGGATCTTTAGGATCAGCTTGGTCAGTATGTACTAGTACTGCTTTTGCTTGTGCATCAGGTTCTGTTTCTACTCTGAGCAAATTTCTCTTGTCTGCAGACTTCACAGTTCAGTTTATCAATCTTACCCTTGATTTTAATGCTCTCTACTGCATAATGTGAAACATCATAATTACAGTGAACAAGGATTTCATGCTGTCACACTGCAACCATCACTGTGATCATTAACCACATTCAGGTAATAAAGTCTATTGTACTCTAATGGTGAACTTGGTGAGAGTTCACAGAGGCCGCTGCTGTTTCATTCTGAATGCATCGACTCCAAGGTTTAGCTATTGCAGTTACTTACCTCAGATTTTGAAGCTAAATGCTCGACAGCTAGTGTTTTCATTAATAACCTTCCAGAGTACTCGGTCTCACTGTCGTTAGTATTTGTCTGTGTTTACTCTCGGAACAGGAACATGGCGACCACGGCGGAAAGAGCTCTCCAGACTTTGTCAAGCTTGACCGGCAGATCCAGCTGCTGTTGTAGAGGCAGTCCAAACACACCAGACGGAAGACAAGGCTGCGTGTGACTTCTGTGCAGCGAACGCAGAGGGTCATCACCATTCCTGCATTGAGAGCCTGGGGGTGTCAGCGTGGCCTGGAAAATCATCTCTGCTAACTGATTCGAGGTCCTCGGCTCTTCACCTGCTTAGGCACCGAGGACGACTCCTCAGGGCGGTGTTCTCACTGTTGGAGAAATTCTGTAAAACACTGAAAAGTATCGGAGACCAAAGAGTAACACCACTGTCTCCTGTTTTCCAGGCGCCCGTGTCGTGGATGTTGCCGATCGGCTTCCCGTGGTGTTGCAGCAGCATGACGCTTCGGCACCATCATACTTTACTAGTCTCCTCCTGACGCAGCGAGGTCCTGAGGGAGCACTGCTGCACACTTCTGCACACGGTTCAGAAAAAGACCTTCGTCCCCCTGATCGCTTATTGACGAGTGCGCTAGTCCTTTTCCCAGCTCTTCACACTGTTTTAAACAAATTCTGCCAGCCTTGTCTTAGTCCAGTGTAAGGAATGCACTATTTTAAACTGAATTATAATGTGTTTAAACATGTAGATGAGGAGTGTTCTCTACTATATTTTACCACCATTCAGTAAATATATTGATGGACAGATGGATCCTCCACTTACTGCTGCTTTAATACTTGTAAGGGTTTAATATGAAAGGAGTTCAGTAACCGAGATGGTGCCAATTACATTTTTTTATCTGTGGCTTGACGTTCAGAACCGTATCTAATAATGATGAGGAAGTTTGTGAACACAAAACTACATAGCTGCACATACCTGAAAAAATAAGCTTGAAGATTTAATTCAGTTCTAAGTTCAAAAGATGCAAACCTTTAATCAATAAACAGATTTAAGACATTTACTCCTTTTTCTCCCCAAAATGAAAAGGCCTCATCAATGGTAGAGGGAGTGAACGTGGTTGTTCATCATCGGGCTGTATATAGATAATTCACTTAGTGAAAAGACTGTTCTGTGGATATGTGCTAAATTTGTGTTCTGAGTCGACGTCCTGGTGTTTAGTGAACTACTGCTCAGAGGCTGTTGCTATTCCTCTTTTTGTCCTTGTGGGGGCACTAAAACCCCATGTTTAAAGCTGGTGCCTTGATATAAAGCCAGACACGAGGATCATTGTTGTCGGCCCCCTGCCCACCTACTGTCGAGTTTCCCCAGCTCCTATCGCTCCACTGCTGGCTGCGGGACACGTCCGTCTGCGCTGAATTCGTAGAGAACTGGGAGAGCTTTTGGCTGCGTCCAGTCCTCTAACGCAGAGATGAGCTTCACATGAGCCGCCTGGTGTCCATCGTTCTCTCCGGGAACATCAAGAAGGTGCCAGGCCAGGACTGACAGGCCCCTTCCCAGTCACACTGTCAGCTAAGTGAACTGCATAGTTTGCAGGTAAGTGATTTACATGATTTACTTGATTCCACCCATTTATTCTGTCACTTTTCTGCTTGTATTAAAAAGTAATATCAGTCTCACTCATAGTATTTCAGTCAAATCCTGCAGTATTGAGACGTTATGGTTTGTAATTGTAACGTCGGAAAATCTGCTTTAAAATCTTATTAGAATTTATATTAATTCTTCCATCTTTCCGAGTACAAGCAGCTTCGAATTGTGTGGGGCAAAAAAGTATTTAGTCAGCCACTGATTGTGCAAGTTCTCCTACTAGGTCTGTAATTTTAATCATAGGTACACGTCAACTATGAGAGACAAAAGGAGAAAAAAATCCAGGAAATCACATTGTAGGATTTTTAAAGAATTTATTTGTAATTTATGGTGGAAAATAAGTATTTGGTCACCCACAAACAAGCAAGATTTCTGGCTCTCACAGACCTGTAGCTTTTAAGAAGCTCTTCTGTCCTCCACTCGTTACCTGTATTAATGGGACCTGTTTGACCTCGTTATCAGTATAAAAGACACCTGTCCGCAGCCTCAAACAGTCAGACTCCAAACCTCCAACTTGCTTAAGCCAGTACATGTCCAGGCCTGTCTAAAGTGAACCACCTTCGTTCACTCTCTGTGAAACTTAATCAAGGGCGTAGGTCTGTAGGTCGACGCTGCAATATTGTGGGGGAATCTTTTCAGGTGTTTTAATATTCTATGTATACGTTGTTTTCAGAAACAGACAGATGGTGGCTTTTTTTACTTTGAAACAATGGGGGTCCATCAACTTCACACCAGCCTCATCACAGGTTGTTTACTGCAGGATTAAAGTGTTTCTCTACATTCCTATGACTGACTGATCGGGTTGATTCTTTAAGCGCAGAGAAGCAAATCCCACTACCACAGTTTTGGAGGTTCCACAGAGATCCCAATATTCCTCTGGGTCCAGAGTTTTCAGAGACAGGATCAGAAACCGACAGAGGCGGCCGCCCACATCCCAATGAGTGATTCTGAGTCAGTTCAGGCGCTCTACTGACTCCAAGACTCTGTACCCGAGGTGACTGTAAGTACATTAATTAGACCGCTTGCCTTACGAATTTAAAATAAACGGGAGGAGACGGGACGCTGTATTCTTAGACCTTCAGGTTACTTTAACCTGGATCCCTTTAATATTTTCATTTTCAAGTTTGTTTTAGGTCATTGACTTTTTGCAGTGATCCAGACTCAAAGGATGAAGATGTCCAAAGCATTGCCTTAAGATCATTTGAGTCTCACACTTGTCTCAACTGGGAACCTCTTAGGATCCAGATTGTAGGGGTTCTAAGATTCTAACCCAGTCTAAATGTAAGGATTTGCTGGGAAATTAATTCCGTTTTGATTGACTCTGGTGCAGCAGTTTCAGTACTTATGGAGGGGTCTACATTTAAAATGATAAATTCTCTTTTGAAAAGTACGGCCATTGTTGCATGTGAATCTTCACTGGTGAATAGTCCTCTGAGAGCGGTAAATGCAGCAGTATATCCTGCTGGTCCAGTTGTACATAATCTGGCAACTATTGGGGTGCAATATCTGCTGGGAATTCATTCTCAGATCAGGTGGCTAGAAACAGCTATGTCAGGAAATGCAGAAGAGAGAATATAAGCCTATATGCATCTGCATCTGTCGGTCATAACAAAAGGGATGTTTTTATTGATTAATATTAGTTTCACTGGATTTAGAATGAAAGGTCAGTGATCTACCTGTGACCATGTTGAATGGCTAAAAGCTTTGACATTTAAACGCAGTAATTCTATCCTACACATTTTCTATATTTCTATTTTATTTTAGTTTCGATGCGATCCTGCTTTAGAAGCACGAGACGTGATTCGACACGGAGCGTCGAGCGACCAACCCTATTGTTGTTGTGGTCCTTGTGTTCTCTGCTCCCTGTGTTACTGTACAGTACTCTCTCACTGACAGTCATTTGTGTTTCTGTCTGTTTACTCTGGAGAAACTTGGTGACTGCTGAGAAGCGAGATCTCCAGGCGTTCTGCAAGGAGGTTATCGAGCTTGACTGCTGCTGTCCCACACCGGAGAGGGCCTGGGGCTGCCAGCGCAGCCTAGAAAAGCCGAGGGCAGTTTTCACCTCTGCTAACTGGTGTGAGGTCCTCAGCTCTTCACCTGCTCCCTCACTGAGGACAGCTCCTCAGGGTGGTGTTTCCATTGTTAGAGGTTCTACTTTAAAACCCTTAAAAGTATCAGGACCAAAGCGTAAGGTCTCAACCTCCTTTGTTTTTTTTTTTTTCCCTCTCAAGGAGTGCTGGACATCGCCAGGTGGCTTCGGTACCATCATTCTCCAGGGCTTCATTGCATCGGGCAGAGAAAAATGAAGGACCCCAGGGTAGGCAACTGGGTAGCGGGCAGGTAATTTTATAATCATTTCTTCTGTCATTTCTCTGCTTGATTTAAAAAGTAATATCAGTGTCCCTCATAGTATAGACAGACCCTGCAGTATGGAGACAGTGTCATGGTTTGTAACTGTAACGTCAGAAAACTGCTTTAGGGGGAGTCGCATGACTCCATTCATGGGCTCGGTTGCAGCTGGCTAGAGCTCCCGATTGAGTTTGGTCCTTATTTTATTAACTCTTTTTGGTTACCTGTGCAGTTAAGGATGTTTTTTTTTTTTTTTTTTTTTTTAGCAGGAAATCTCTGCCTTCTACTCCAAACTGGTCACCAGTAAAAAAAAAAAAAAAAAAAAAAAGTAATACCATCTGTCTCCTCCTTGCCTGAATCCAACATGGCGGATCCTTTGCTCTGCTGGGGAAAACAGTCATGGCGTGGCTCTCAGCAATGTGAGAAGTGTTCTTTACACACCTGTCTACATTTCAGGATGTGTTCAAAGCTAGACTATCTCATGGGCGAGCAAAAGGGAGCAGAATAAACTTCTATCAGGACACTCAGATCGTTTGGACACTCTGGAACGGTTAGTGTTTGATCTGTAGGACCGGGGTTGACTGAACAGCCTGTGCATTCTCGTTCTCCCGGAGGGCGCGGAGAAAGACGACCCTAACAGTTTTATCAAGAAGCAGCTCAATGTTTGGCTACCAGAACCAGTTAAGGGTCTTGTTATACTTGAATTTATTTTTAATCTTTATGGCTTTGAATGTCTTGAGCTGGAACATTTTAATGGTCTAAATGAGCCTCTTAAATGGGATCCTTAATCAGACCAAACTAGCACATTTGAGAGATGTTAATTTTCCCAAATGTAATAAACTCTGTAGAGTTGCTTCTTATACAACTGCAAATACTACAACTAAAGAAGTTCTTATCTTGGTACAGAGGAGTTGGGAGATTACGATGTTAAACCAAGGAAGGGATGAAGAAAGGAGAATAACACACGTTACAACAAAAGTAAGAAATGAGAAAATTGCCTTTCAGTTCTCGCTCCAAATCCAAGTAATCCCAGTTTTTCTTTTCTTTTAGATTATCTAACAAATCTAGTGGACTTTAAGTTAGTGGTGGGAGCAGATATGAATAGTCATTAATCATTTATTATTTAAACAGATCAGGGGTGATATTTCTCAGTCAGCTGTCCGCTAGCTCAGAGCTTAAGCTATGTATTAATGCATTGTCTTTACTTAATCTGAGTACTAAGCAATAAACTTTATCTGAAAGGCACAAAAACCTTCAGCTCTCAATTTAGGAGTAAATGAAACAAATTTCTCATGTTTAATCAGGGTTCAGTGGACGATCAGAGGTTTGTTGGGAGCAGTGAATGGTTTCTTTAGGAATAATTCTATTGCATTTGCTTCTTGGCAACAGAAAAAGTGTTGGAAGTGTCTGGACCTTTCTTGTGCTTCAAGTTTAAATTCAAGTACAAGCAACACTCTTTCTGGTGATATTGCAATACAAATAGTTTTAGTTAAGAATGAGCTGAATATTCTTCTGAGAGAAAGAGCAGAATTCCTTATTAAAAGGGTTAGATAAATTACTATTTTAATGGAAGCAGCCCCAGTCACTTCTTGGTACTAAAACTCAGAAGTAATGAGAAATTCTCAAATATTGCAGCAATAAGGTCTCATGATGAACTACTTACAGAACATGCAGAAATCAGTGATGCTTTTTACAGATTCTATTGTCCCAAAGAAAACCTTAAATATTGGCCCTTTTTCTATTCCTTATATTTGTCACAATTGTCCCCTGATGAGGTGTCTTATTTACATCAGGATATTTCTCCTCTAGAATTGAAAGAGACCCTCTGTCGATGGGAAAAAAGGCAAGTCTCTTGGATTAGACGGCATTCCTGATGAATTTTATTTGTTCTTCTGGGCAGAATTGGGAACTTTATTGTTAGAAATGATGAATTGCTCATAATGTTTATCTTCATTTAATTTCATGTATGTAACTGGTTTGTTCTCCTCATAAACAATGCATATGCATGTAGACTGAACATCTGTTGAACACAGAAATAAACAGAAATACTTCAGTGTTTTATTAGAGGTAATTTCACATCGTCTCCAGTTAAAAACCCTGGAATACAGAGGATTATGTCAAGAACTTTGTATTCTCTTTTGATGGTTTAGAAACAACACCTGACCTTCAGTGCAAAAAATACTTCGTTATGTTGTCTTTTTAAATGAAAGTTGACCAAATTCACACGTTTTCTATATTTATATTTTTTTAAGTACATTATGCAGCATGGCCGGGGAACTGATGCGTCTTGACCTGTAGTTGTTTCAGAGAGGCAACAATGCTTCATTTTGAGCGAGACTCCGAGCTGCTGTTTCGATGCGGTCCTGCTTTGAAAGCTTGACGTGATTCAACACAGAACGGCAAGCGATCATCCCTACTTTATAGTCTTTACTATCAGCTCTGTCTTCTTTCTGTTTACCCTCAAGGTACATGGAGGCCATGGAGGAGGAAGCTCTACAAGAAGGTTGTCCAGCTTGACAGATCCAGCTGCTTTTGTAGAGGCAGTCCAAACTCCACAGATGGAAGATGAGGCTGTCCGTGACTTCTCTAACACGGTCGTCTTAATTCTACTTCGCTCCCGAAGAGAGCCTGGGTGTGTCTGTGTGGCCGGGAAAAACAGAGGGCTCCTCCACAACCACAGCCGGTTTTTACCTTTGCTAACTGGTTCGAGGACAACTCCTCAGGGTGGTGTCCTCACTGTTGGAGATTCTTCTGTAAAGCACTTAAAAGTATCGAAGCCCAAAGAGTAACACCACAGTCTCCAGTTTTCCAGGTGCTGGCATCCTGGACATCGCCAGCCGGCTTCCCGTGGCATTGTTCTGCGCCTGACGCAGGGAGGTCCTGAAGATACTGGCATCTGTATTTCTGAAGCGTGAGGCAGGGTTCCATCATCCTCAGCCCCCTTCCCACCTACAAACAAGTGAGCGAGCCATGTCCTGGCACCGAAGTGGTGGAACTAACTTCCCCTTTGTGTCCAAATGGCAGTCTCACTCGCTGTCTTGAAACGCAGACTGAAGACCCACCTCTTCCGAGAATACTTGGGTGAAGAGTAGAGTATTATGGGCTCCTAATTGGCTTGTGTTTAGCAGTGTCTAAGCTTAGAGGTATCTTTGAATTTTTAGTCTATTCAAAAACAGTCCCTAAGCTGTTCTTTTGCAGCACATGTTCAAACTCCTGTGTTTGTAGGAGTTCTTTGATGCTGCTTCTCTCCAGACTGTCGTTTCTTTGTGACTGACTTTGTGGACTTCAACCCTTTCGGCTGCGTCTGGTCCTCTAACAGAGATGAGCTTCACCCGAGCCGTCTGAGGTCGGTTGTTCATGTCCGTGAACTGGATAGTTGACAGGTAAGTGATTTTACATGATTTACTCGATTATTTATTTATTTATTTTTTAACCCTTTAATATTCATTTCTCTGCTTGTATTAAACGGTAATAAATCAATGTCCCTCATAGTATCTCAGACAAACCCTGCAGTATCGAGACTGTCTGTTCTCCGTATAATTTTTTTTATTGTAACTTCAGAAAATTGGCTTTAACATCCTTGTTGTATGGACTTTATCATTTTAAGCCTGGTGGCTATGCAAGTCCTTGTTGCGAATGACTGCAGTGGTCATTATAGCAGATTTCTTTAGGTAATTTGATCTCTACTAGCATTCACCTTTCCATATCAAAAAGGGTTCTCCTATTTTTCTCTGCTGTTTTTAGATGTTGTGATCAAAGTGCTGAGGTCTCACGTCTAATGGCCTTCTTACTGATCAATATCTGATTCTTCTCCATATGGAGTTCACAGCAAGGAATTTGCAATCAAGCACCTGAGTAATCCTCAGTAAACGCTAGAGTGGATCTACAACTCTCATGCACACTGGATCTATTGGACCAGCTAGGTCAGTATGTACTTGTTCAAGTACTGCTCTTGCTCGTGCATCAGGTTCTGTTTCTACTCTGAGCAGATTTCTCTTGTCTGCAGACTTCACAGTTCAGTTTATCAATCGTACCCTTGCTTTTCATGCTCTCTACTGCATAATGTGAAACATCATAATTACAGTGAACAAGGATTCCATGCTGTGTTTGAATATTGTAACACACTGCAACCATCACCACTGTTATCATTGACCACATTCAGGTAATAAAGCCTTTTGTACTCTTTAATGGTGAACTTGGTACCATTTTTGTGGTTATGTCTTCTTTTTTATGAGCTTTGTCTTCTTGTTGTGATCCTTGTGCTCTCTGCAGGAGGTCGTCATGCTATTACGGCAGATCACGCTGTTGTTGTAGAGGCTGTCCAAACTTCACCGACGGAAGGCGAGGCTAGAGACTGCCTGTGACTCCTGGAATGCTGCCTGTGACGCCGTGGTCTTATTTTCAGCACTACTGGTGCAGAGGACACAGGGTAGTCGTCTCCACTCCTGTACCCGAGAGGGCCTGGAAGCGTCCAGCGTGGCTGGGAAAAGCAGAGGGCTCCTCCACCACCACAGCCATTTTTCGCCTATGCTAACTGGTTCAAGGACCTCTGCTCTGCTCCGGCACAGAGGACGGTGGCGTGCGTGCGTGCGTGCGTGCGTGCGTGCGTGCGTGCGTGCGTGCGTGCGTGCGTGCGTTCATGTTCACTGCACAGCTGGGTTATAGGGGAAAGACAAATCCAATCAGTGTAACAAAAAATGTCAAATGATGAATCTGGTTTTCTTGTCTTGTATGTCAAAGCTGCAATATTGTGGGGGAATCTTTTCAGTATTGCTTCAATATTCTATATATATATGTAAACTTTTTTTTACAGACAGATGGTGGCTTTTGTTACTTTGAAACAATTGAGTCTATCAACTTCACACCAGACTCATCACAGGTTGTTTACTGCAGGATTAAAGTGTTTTAGAGATCCCAATATTCCTCTGGGTCCAGAGTTTTCAGAGACAGGATCAGAAACAGACAGAGGCGGCCGCCGACATCCCAATGAGTGATTCTGAGTCAATTCAGGCGCTCTACTGACTTCGAGACTCTGTACCAGAGGTGACTGTAAGCTAATTAATTAGGCCGCTTGCCTTACTAATTACGAGACACCATATTCTTAGACCTTCAGGTTACTTTAACCCGGATCCCTTTTGATATTTTAATTTTCAAGTTTGTTTTAGACCATTGTCCTTTGAGTCGGGATCGCTGCAAAAAGTCAAAGATGTTTAAAGCATTGCCTTAAGATGATTTCAGTCTCACAGTTTGTCTGAACTGGGAACTTTCCGGGGTCCAGATTTGTTTTAAATTGGAATATTCTGAGGGATTGTTTTGGAATATTTTGGTTCTCAGGGTTGTTTAAACCCAAAAAAATTTCAGTGATTCAAATTGATTCAAATTCGAAGTTTCTAAGACAAGATTTTAGGATATTTACTGTTCAAAGAACAATTACATCAATATTTAGTAGATCCCCCTTTTGCAGAAATAACAGCCTCTAAACGCTTGCTATAGCTTCCAATGAGAGTCTGAATTCTGGTTGAAGGTATTTTGGACCATTCTTCTTTACAAAACATCTCCAGTTCAGTCAGGTTTGATGATTTCTGAGCATGGACAGTCCGCTTTAAATCACACCACAGATTTTCAGTAATATTCAGGTCTGGGGACTAAGATGGCCATTCCAGAACGTTGTACTTGTTCCTCTGCATGAATGCCTTAGTAGATTTTGAGCAGTGTTTAGGGTCATTGTCTTGCGCCGGGGCTGGATCCTGCAACAACTTCAACTTTCTCACTGATTCTTGAACATTGTTCTCAAGAATCTGCTGATATTGACTGGAATCCATGTGACCCTCAACTTTAACAAGATTCCCAGTACCTGCACTGGCCACACAGCCCCACAGCATGATGGAACCTCCACCAGATTTTACTGTGGGTAGCAAGTGTTTGTCTTGGAATGCTGTTCTCTTTCCACCATGCATACAGCCCCCTTATGTCCAAATAACTCAATTTTAGTTTCATCGGCCCATAGCACCTTATTCCAAAATGAAGCTGGCTTGTCCAAATGTGCTTTTGCAGTCCTACAGTGGCTCTGTTTGTGGCTTGTGCACAGGAAAGGCTTCTTCTGCATTACTCTCCCATACAGCCTCTCCTTGTGCAAAGTGTGCTGAATAGTTGAACGATGCACAGTCACTCCATCTGCTACAACATGATGTAGGTCTTTGGAGCTGGTCTGTGGGTTGACTGACTGTTCTCACCATCCTTCAATTCTGCCTATCTGAGATTTTTCTTTGCCTGCCACTTCGGGCCGTAACTAGAACTGTGCCTGTGGTCTTCCATTTCCTTACTATGTTCCTCACAGTGGAAACTGACAGCTGAAATCTGAGAGCTTTTTGTATTCTTCCCTTAAACCATGATGTTGAACAATCTTTTTCAGGTCATTTGTGAGTTGTGTTGAGGCTCCCATGTTGCCACTCTTCAGAGAAGATGCAAAGAGCAGAAAAACCTTAACCTCCTTCTCTTAATTGGATTCCCCTGTATATGTAGGTCAAGGGTCAATGAGCTTACAAAACAAATTGTGTTCCAATAATTAGTGCAATGTGCCTAATTTTGTTTAAATAATTGTTGCACACTTTCTGTAAATACTATAAACTTCATGTAAATCGCTTCATAAGCTCCAGCTTAAGGGTACTAACTAGAGCTAGGGAATTTAATCATATTAGTCCAGTTCTTTCATCCTTACACTGGTTACCTGTTAAAATTCATATAGATTATAAATGACTACTTCTAACATAATAATCTCTCAATGGTTTGACCCCACATTATCTGAAGGAACGTCTTACACCTTACAGCCCTCCACGTACACTACGCTCGCAAGATGCTGGCCTATTATCAGTCTCACGTATTAGAAAAAACAATGCAGGTGGAAGAGCGTTCTTTTATAAAGCCCCCCGACTTTGATTCCCGGATATTAACAGGGAGGTTGTTCCAGACACACTCTCAGTCTTTAAATCTGGATTAAAAACTTTTCTCTTTACACCAGCTTTCAGATAACTCACCAGTTCTGTGTTCTGTCCTGTTTTAATTACATAACACCACAGTTCTGTCCTGCTCTGATTACAGGCTTTTTATTACTACTATTGTGGTGGTCTCTCTATTTCTGCTACAGGTCTCTCACTAAACATAAACCTTGTTCTAATCTTCATCTTTTTGTCTCTCTCCCCTCATGTCCTGAGCTGCCTGCCTGGAGTTGCCCTTTTTTGGTTCAGTTCCTGCGTCTTGGTATCAGGCCTGTCCCACTACTCAGCACAACACAACCATCCTAACCCCTCTCTCTCTCGCTCCCCCTCTCTCTTTTTTACATGTACTGAGATGCCCTGCCGTCCAGTCTGGAGGTGTTCATTCATCCATGTTCTGGAATCAGGCCTGTCGCTCTACTCAGCATGGACTTCAACATTAACACTGAGCATATGTCCAGCACCTACTCACACACATACTTCATAACCTGTTCCTACATTAGCTATAGCTCTTCATTATCTCTCAGTCTAGTTCTTAGTGTAATGTTTGTTTGTGCTGTGCGGGTCGACCTAAGGCAGATGGGTACCTCAGACTGAGTCTTGGTTTCTCTCAAGGTTTCTTCCTCTTAGTATGAGGGAGTTTTCCTTGCCACTGTCGCTACCACCTCCGTTGTGGTGCTTGCTCATAAGAGACGTGGACAAGGATCTCTGTAAAGCGATTTGTGACATTTGTTGTGAAAGGCTCTTGAACATAAAGAAGGTGCCAGGCCAGGACTGACAGGCCCTTCCCAGTCACACTGTCAGCTAAGTGAACTGCATAGTTGGCAGGTAAGTGATTTACATGATTTACTTGATTCCACCCATTTATTCTGTCACTTTTCTGCTTGTATTAAAAAGTAATATCCGTCTCACTCATAGTATTTCAGACAGATCCTGCAGTATTGAGACTGTCATGGTTTGTAATTGTAACGATGGAAAATCTGCTGTAAAAATGTTATTAGAATTTATATAAATTCTTCCATCTTTCCGAGTACAAGCAGGAGTTGGGCAAAAAAGTATTTAGTCAGCCACTAATTGTGCAAGTTCTCCTACTAGGTCTGTAATTTTCATCATAGGTACACGCCAACTATGAGCGACAAAATGAGGGGAAAAAATCCAGGAAATCACATTGTAGAATTTTTAATTCTATTTTTGTATTTGGTCACCCACAAACAAGCAAGATTTCTGGCTCTCACAGACCTGTAGCTTTAAGAAGCTCTTCTGTCCTTCACTCGTTGCCTGTATTAATGGCACCTGTTTGACATTATCATTATAATAGACACCTGTCCACAGCCTCAAACAGTCAGACTCCAAACCTCCAACCTGCTTAAGCCAGTACATGTCCAGGCCCGTCTGAAGTGAACCACCTTAATTCACTCTCTGTGAAACTAAATTTTGGGCATAGGTCTGTTTTACATTGGTGGGGGTCATAAAATCGGTTCACACAGAGACCCCTGGAGTCTTTTTGCATTTGTGCTAAATTTTAAACTCTTAACTCTAAAAATACAGGTAATTTTATAAAAGTTATAAAAGCACATACAAGTGTCCAAGTAAATGCAAAGGGTAAGAGAGTAAATGTAAATAACTGCAGAGTTTTAAATAGAGAAATAGATTTCACACTTGGTGCTAACCAGCCAATTAATCATCCGTGTCCATATTGTCTATTTAAGACAAGACAGGTTGCCAAGTAGAGTTAAATTTACCACTGCACCCAGTTTTAGGTAGGAGGGTTTCTGTTTCCCTTTAAGTAATCTAAGCGGTCTTGGCCAGCACCTTATGAACAAGATTTTCCCAGAAAAAGCCCTTGAGGAGTCGCCCCGAATATTGCTGTTGTGGAGTGAATGTTGTTGTTCATCATCGGGCTGTATATAGATCATTTATTTAGTGAAAGGCTCTTCAGACTGCAGTCAGATTTTCAGGGACTGTGTTACAGTCTGGTTTAGTGAACAGCTAGACAAAGATTCTGGTATGGGTAGTTTTGAACAGAGCAACACGTAACGTGCAGGAACAGCCCTGATGTTCGAAGCCCAATAATAATAGAGACAATCTGGTAACGATAAGCAGCTGTAGGGGGGCAGTGGTGGCTGTAGGGGGGCAGTGGTGGCTCAGCGGTTAGAGCTCCAGGCAATTGATGACAGCGTTGTGGGTTTGATACCCGGGTTCTGCAAACTCCCACTCTTGAGTAAGACCCTTCACCTTCTTTTGTGGGCACCGCAGCAATGGCTGCCCACTGCTCCAACCACATGTGCTCCTTTTCCACTGTGTGTGTTTCACTGTGTGTGTGTTCTCTGCACAGCTGGGTTATGGGGGAAACAAAATCCCATCAGTGTAACAAAAAATGTCAAATGGTGAATCTGGTTTTCTTGTCTTGTATGTCGACGCTGCAATATTGTGTGGGAATCTTTTCAGGCGTTTCAATATTCTATGTATACGTTGTTTTCAGGAACAGACAGACTCCATTGTTTCAAAGTAACAAAAGCCACCATCAACTTTACACCAGCCTCATCACAGGGGGCTCAGAAATCATCAGCTTGATCAGCAAAGGCCATCAAAGGTGATGAAAACCAGCGCACCTTCCACCGGCGTTACATTTACTGCAGGATTAAAGTGTTTCTCTACATTCCTAAGACTGACTGATCTAATTGATTCTTTAAGCGCGGACAAGCAAATTAGACTACCACAGTTTTGTGGATCAGAAACTGACAGAGGCAGCCGCCGACATCCCAATGAGTGATTTTGAGTCAATTCAGGCGCTCTACTGACTCAGAGACTCTGAACCCGAGGTGACTGTAAATTATTTTAACCACTTGCCTTGCGAATTTAGGATAAACAGGAGGAGACCGGAGCCATATTGTTTGACCTTCGGGTTGCTTTTGGAAATGATGTATTTTTCAGGGCTGTTGAAATTAGAGATTTCGAAGGTTCTAAGACAAGGGAGAGTTCGGACTATACACGTGAAATTAATACAAAATAAGGTGCTAATAATCATAATTGTAATTAAGTATAAAGGTGTATAAAAGGAAACAAGGGCCATCATGATGTCTGACACAATCATGTAAAGGCTTTGGAAAGGCAGTGGAAGTTTGCTGGGGGAGTCTGCCGTGGAGACGGACACAGCGGGACGGAAAACTAAATGGTTTAAATCTGTCTCTAGCTGCATTGTTAACAACAGACATTTAAGCAAAACAAACTTGCATCAGCCAGGAAGATGAGGATTACTCATGCCAAACATGCAGAAAAGAACTCTGTGGATAGTGAGAAGTGGCTTCAGGGACATTGTTACAAGCTCAGTTAATGTACTGCAGGACTGTGGCAGGGGACTCTGGAGCAGGCGAGATTGAAGGTAGGAGAGAATGTGCTTGTTTTAATTGTGGGAGATCAGACTGGTTTGTAGAGCGTCCAGATCAGGAAAGTGGCAACACAGCAGAAGCCGTACGGGGGATCAAAAAAATAGATTTAGAAGGTCAGAGCAGCAGTAACCTGAGTTCAGTTACAGAACCAGACTATGCTGAATAGGATAAGGTGGGAGAAAACGTAGACAGTCTGTAAAGATGATTTTGAAACCCAGCGAGGAACCCAGTCTAAATGTAAGGATGAATTCTGTTTTGATTGACTCTGGTGCAGCAGTTTCAGTACTTATGGAGGGGTCAGTATCCATATCCGTCAGTACGGACACAATTCTAACGGTGGATGTTTCAGACTTACCACTCTCAGAACATTTGTGCAGTCCTGTGAAGGTGAAATTGGGTAATAGAACAGTAAAACGCTGGTTTACAGTCTCCACACATTGCCCTGTGAATTTACTAGGGCGTGACTTATTGGGAGCTTTCAGTCTAAACCTACAATGTACAGATTCAGGTTTTTCTGCTGCTGGTCCTAGTGTAGGGATATTTCCACTTAAAATAGGCCCAGTAGAATACTCTTGGGATCTGACAGAGCAGAGAACCTGATGGGTCACATGGAGCTCTGTCAAAGGTTTAATGGTAAAATCCTCCATTTTTACATTGTTTTATTTGTCTCCAGATGGTGTTGACTATGTATGAACATATTGTGGTACAAAAGATACCAGCTGAAACAATATCAGTATCTTATGTGTACTATGGCGATCAGTTTGCAGCCACACATGTAGTCTTGTGTGAAGGACAGAGACGGTTGTTTAGAGAACCAGGTTAATCACATATTTCTCTAGGCAGTCTGATGATCAGATATTAATATTGTCTGATTCTCACAAGTACTCACTAAAGAAAAAAGCTTCTTGTCTAAAAAAAAAAAAAAAAGAATCAGTTCAGGAGTGTCTTATGTACAGGAGAAAAGAGAGAATATAAGCCCATATGGATCTGCATCTGTCTGTCATTATAAAAGGGATGTTTTTATTGATTGATTAATATTGCAGTTTCACTGGATTTAGAATGAAAGGTCAGTGATCTACCTGTGATCATGTTGAATGACTAAAAGCATTGACATTTAAACGCAGTAATTCTATCCTGCACATTTTCTATGTTTTGATTTGGTTCTGCTTTAGAAGCTCGAGATTGATTCGGCATGGACCATCGAGCGACCGTCCCGACCGTACTTTATAGTCTTTAATATCAGCTCATATGTTGTCTTCTTCATCTGAGTCAGTTGTTGTGATCCTTGTGTTCTCTGCTCCCTGTTTTACTGTACAGTACTCTCTCACTGACTGTTGTTTGTGTTTGTCTGTTTACTCTGGAGAAACGTGGCGACTGCTGAGGAGCGAGATCTCCAGGCGTTCTGGAAGGAGGTTATCGAGCTTGACTGCTGCTGTTGTAGAGGCAGTCCAAACTCCAAGATGAGGCTTGAGGCTGCTCCGGACACAGAGGGTTGTTGTCTCCAGTCCTGCACCGTAGAGGGCCTGGGGCTGCCAGCACGGCCTGGAAAAGCCGAGGGCTCCTCCTCTACCACCACAGCTGGTTTTCACCTCTGCTAACTGGTGCGAGTTTCTCAGCTCCTCACCTGCTCCCTCACAGAGGACAGCTCCTCAGGGTGGTGTTTCCGTTGTTGGAGGTTCTACTTTAAAACCCCTTAAAGTATCAGGACCAAAGAGTAAGACTGTCCTTTTTATTTATTTATTTTACCTCTCAAGGAGTGCTGGACATCGCCAGGTGGCTCCGGTGCCATCGTTCTCCACTTTTCTCTGCCCGATGCAGTGAAGCCTTAAAGGAGCACTGCCACACACTGCTGGACACCACTCTGAAAAAGACAGGACTCCAGGGTAGGCAACTGGATAGTGGGAAGGTAATTAATTTACATGATTTACTGGATTTTATAATCATTTATTGTCATTTCTCTGCTTGTTTTAAAAAGTAATATATCGGTGTCCCTCATAGTATCTCAGACAGACCATGCAGCATAGAGACCCGTGTCTGTCCCCTGCATGGTTTGTAACTAACGTCAGAAAACTGCTTCAGGGGGAGTCACATGACTCCAATCATGGGCTAGGTTGCAGCTGGCTAGAGCTCCTGATAGTTTGGTCCTTATTTATTGACTCTTTTTGGTTACCGGTGCAGTTAAGGATGTTTCTCAGCAGGAAATCTCTGGCTTTTACTCCAAACTCGCCACCAGCCAAAAATGTAAAAACAGTCATGGCAGGGCTCTCAGCAATGTGGGAAGAATTCTTTACACACGTCTACATTTCAGGATGTGTTCAAAGCTAGACTGTCTCATGGGCGAGCAAAGGGAGCAGAATAAACTTCTATCAGGACACTCGGATCGTTTGGACACTCTTGAACGGTTGGTGTTTGTTCTGCAAGACCGGGGTTGACGGAACAGCCTGTGCATTCTCGTTCTCCCGGAGGTCGCAGAGAAAGATGACCCTAACAGTTTTATCAAGAAGCAGCTCAATGTTTGGCTACCAGTTAAGGGTCTTGTTATACTTGAATTTATTTTTAATCTTTATGGCTTTGAATGTCTTGAGCTGGAACATTTTAATGGTCTAAATGAGCCTCTTAAACGTGCTAGTTTGGTCTGATTAAGGATCCCATTTGAGAGATATTAATTTTCCCAAATGTAATAAACTCTGTAGAGTTGTTTCTTATACAACTGCAAACTAAAGGAGTTCTTATCTTGGTACAGAGGAATTGGGAGATTACGATGTTAAACCAAGGAAGGGATGAAGAAAGGAGAATAACACACATTGCAACAGAAGTAAGAAATGAGAAAATTGCCTTTATTTCAGCTCACGCTCCAAATCCAAGAGATCCCAGTTTTTCTTTTCTGTTAGATTATCTAACAAATCTAGTGGACTTTCAGTTAGTGGCGGGAGCAGATATGAATAGTCATTAATCATTTATTATTTAAACAGATCAGGGGTGAAATTTCTCAGTCAGCTGGCCGCTAGCTCACAGCTTAAGCTATGTATTACCGCATTGCATTTACTTAATCTAAGCAATACACTTTATTACAAAAACCTTCAGCTCTCAATTTAAGTAAATGAAACAAATTTCTTATGTTTAATCAGGGTTCAGTGCACGATCAGAGGTTTGTTGGGAGCAGTGAATGGTTTCTTGGGAAATTTCTATTGCATTTGCTTCTTGGCAACAGAAAAGACTGAAGTGTCTGGACCTTTCTTGTGCTTCAAGTTTAAATTCAAGTGCAAGCAACACTCTTTCTGGTAATATTGCAATACAGATAGTTTTAGTTACGAATGATCTTAATATTCTTCTGAGAGAAAGAGCAGAATTCCTTATTAAAAGGGTTAGATACATTACTATTTTAATGGAAGCAGGCCCAGTCACTTCTTGGTGCTAAAACTCAGAAGTAATGAGGAATTCTCAAATATTGCAGCAATAAGGTCTCATGATGGAGAACTACTTACAGAACATGCAGAAATCAGTGATGCTTTTTACAGATTCTATTCAGAATTCTATAAATCAGATGTCCCAAAGGAAACCATAAATATTGCCCCTTTTTCCATTCCTTAGATTTGCCACAGTTGTCCACTGACGAGGCATCTTATTTACATCAGGATATTTCTCCTCTAGAATTGAAGGAGACGCTCTGTCAGATGAAAAAAGGCAAGTCTCCTGGATTGGATGGTATCCCAGATGAATTTTATTCTTCTGGGCAGAATTGGGAACTTTATTGCTAGAAATGATGAATTGCTTCCTAGATAAAGGTGAATTTAATAAGGATGTTAGTACAGCTTTAGTTTCATTATTACTTTTTGCATTAGTTGTTGCCCAGTATTGCTTTCTCCTAGAAAGGGACACAAGAATGCTTCTTCTTTTCTCCTTTCTCTTGGGCCACTTTAGGTATTTAGGGATTTAGTCAGCCACTGATTGTGCAAGTTCTCCTACAAGGTGATTCAGGAAATCACCTTGTAGGATTTAAAAAAAAATCTTTGTAAATTATGGTGGAAAATAAGTATTTGGTCAAAAACAAAAGTTTAACTCAATACTTTGTAACATAACCTTTGTTGGCAATGACAGAGGTCAAATGTTTCCTGTAAGTCTTCACTAGGTTTGCACTTCCGTTTCTGTCTTCCATTTTCTTACAATTGCTCCTACAGTTGATTTATTCACACCAACCTGCTTGACTATTGTAGATTCATTCTTCCCAGCCTGGTGCAGGTCTACACTTTTCTTCCTGGTGTCCTTCGACAGCTCTTTGGTCTTGGCCATGGTTAAGTTTGGATTCTGACTGTTTGAGGCTGTGGACAGGTGTCTTTTATACAGATAACGATGTCCAATAGGTGCCATTAATACAGGTAACGAGTGGAGGACAGAAGAGCTTCTTAAAGAAGTTACAGGTGGATGACCAAATACTTATTTTCCACCATAGTGGCTGACTATACTTTTTTGCCCACTGTATATCCCTCAGTGAGAGACGGTCCTCAGATTTTAATGGTATACTAGAACAAATTAAAGTAGATACTCAATTGGACAAACTTGCCTAACTCACTACACTCCAGGATCATAGTGGTAAAAATGAATATTCTGCCTAGACTGAATTTCTGACCTTTGCCCCCTGCCTATAAAATATTGGGACACACTAAGGTACTATCCATGTATATTTGGAATGGTAAATGACCATGAATTAAATTAGCTACTTTACAGAGGTGTAAGTTTACATTTACCTTAAAACCTCGATCAACATGCCTGAATCAAAGTGCTCATAATTCATGCCTCTCAATAGAGGAGGTTCTGTTAGCCCCATATAAATTACAAGCTCTTATATTTTGTGATGTTTCCACTAGATACTGTAAACTATATTTTGGACCCATAATTATATTAATTATATTAATTTGGCATTAACAGTTGTTAGGCAAACACACTCTAATATAGCATGAGCTTTCCACTCTTTCATAATCATAATTTACTGATGGGGAATGCTCGGGTTCATTGCCCCCAATGGGAGAGCAAAGGAGTTCGACCGCCAGGCGAAATCTGCAATGAAAATGGGTCGAGATCTTTCCAGGCTATCAAAGAGCAATGTAATCTGTCCAGCACCTCTTTCCTTAGGTATCTGCAACTTAAATCAGCCCATTAGTCTCAAAGACTCACTGAACTCCAAATTACAGCCCCACCTAATGCTCAAAGTGCTTTACTCCAGCCTTGCTCCGCTTCCAGTATTTTTTTATTTTTTTTTATGACCATGCATGGGGAAATGATCATTTTATCTTTGAGGATTCCTGATCACCAAATAATACACTGGAAATCTCTGCATTCCTCATCATCTAGCTCTACAGCTTTATATACAATAATATTCTATTCATTCTGGAGTCGGAGAAACAAGATATAGAAGGCAGATTTTCATATTTGGACAACACTCTTAAATACATATGCACCTTATATAGTTTCATTATTTAAGGAGTTTTAGTGGGAGAAGTAGATCATCGTATCTCATTGTGTCGTTGATATTCTTCTATATTTAAAGAATCCAGTGATGTCTGCTCCTGAAATCAGAAACTTCATCACTAATTATAGTGTGCTATCTGGCTATAAAATCAGTTTGGGCAGGTCTACAGCTATTCAGCTGAATGTCCCGGATTATATTAAACTAAATCTACCATTCCAGTTGACAAATACTGGCTTTAGATACCTTGGGATAACAATTACCCCTGGCCTGAAGCACTGACTAAATTAATGTAATCAAGATGAGCATTTTACCTTGATTGCTTTTTATTTCAAAACCTGCCTTATCATTTAACCCCCAGCTTTTTAAAAGGTAAATCCATTAATAAGCAAATGTATTTGGGATGATAAAAAGCCCAGATTAAAATTCTCCACCTTTCTAAACCTTGTAAACCTTTCTAAACCAGATGTGTAGTTGGTTTTTAAATAGATTAGACTCATTGTGGGTCAGTATAGAAATGTTCATGTTGTGGTGGTGATAGCGTGGCTTTAAGCGGACGTGGAGGACAGTTCACCAGAAGGATACTGCCAAACACTTTCAGGTAAGTTCCAGTGATATTTAATGTTGAATTCAAAGATCAAAAGAAAATACACACAACAAAAACACAACACAAAAGAGATTACACACACTTTGTACAACAAGACCTCAGCTGCCTTCATCGGAGGGCTACTAAGCCTCACAGACGTCTACTTCTGCTTCAGCCTATTCTTTACAAGCTAACCCCCTTATTGCCTCCCGCACAGCCCTTTTAAGCCATATGCAAAATACCTTCTCTCTCTGATAACTTTGTAGTGTACAATGCGTTGGTTTCTTGGAGAGATGCTAGAAAATATATTAAAGTCCCTAATTGTATCTCTTTATGGTCACCACTCACCTTGAATCCAGATCTACCCCCTCAGCTTGGGGACATTGGGCTTAGTAATTTGACTTTAAGGGGCAAAGAGGATTTTTCTAGTTTATTCACAGCAGGAGTTTTAAACTTATTTGAAGTATTATCCTCCTGATTTCAATGTGTTTGTCATAAACAGAATGATCAGCTGGGTTCTGTGTAAAGCCATTTTCATCTAGATAATCAGGTAACATCAGGTTCCTCCAGACACCTCTCACCATGGAAATCATCATATGCCGCTGACTGGTCAGTCTGGGTTTGGTGTTCTGGAACACACTGAAAAAAAGTTCTAGCTTCTATCTGTCATGTTTGTAAGTGTAGCCTCCTGATCCAAATACTCTCCTCTTTAAAAGATTATGCTTTCTCTCTGTCAAGTAGAGTCATTGAATACATATATATAGCTGCTGAGGTCTCACACCTTATCTCCTGCTTACAGAGCAATGCCTGTAAATCCGTTGCTGTGAACTCTGAACCATTATGTGAACAAATACATTTTACTGTTTCATTTGGAGACGAATCGGCCAAACATCTCTCAGACATTTACTGAGGATTACTCAGATGCAATCTGTGAACTTCCTGAAAACTAAGGGTGAAACATTTAAAGCTACTGAGTGTATCTACAACCCTGGATCTGTCCAAATGCTCCTTAAATTAGTGACCTTATTTAATATTCACGAATATTCACTGAACTTAAGAAACTGCTCAAGCTGTGTGGCTGTGGGTGCCTTTAATTTTGAGTCTGTGACACAAAGTATGCATTTAGTATTTAGGTAATTAAGCCTATTGTACTCTTTAATGGGGAACATGGTACCATTTTTGTGGATATGTATTCTTTTTTTATGAGCTTTGTCTTGTCTTTGTTGTAATCCTTGTGCTCTCTGCTCCCTGTGTTGCTGTACAGTACTCTCTCACTGACCGTTGTCTGTGTTTTTACTCCGAGATGTCCATGGAGGAACAAGCTCTGCATCAGGTCATCAAGCTATTACGGCAGATCCAGTTGTTGTAGAGGCTGTCCAAACTCCACAGACTGAAGACGAGGCTATAGGCTGCCCGTGACTCCTGGAATGCTGCCTGTGACACCGTGGTCTAATTTCCAGCACTACCGGTGCAGCGGACACAGGGTCGCCATCTCCACTCCTGTACCTTAGAGGACCTGGAAGCGTCCAGCGTTCCATCACCACAGCCATTTTTCGCCTATTCTAACTGGTTCAAGGACCTCGGCTCTGCTCCGGCACAGTGGTGATGCAGCGTGGCGTCCGTTCCTCTAACGCAGAGATGAGCTTCACCTGAGCCGCCTGCGGTCCATCGTTCTTTCTGGGAACATCAAGAAGGTGCCAGGCCAGGACTTTCCCTTTCTAGTCACACTGTCTGGTTAGTGAACTGCATAGTTGGCAGGTAAGTAATTTACTTGATTCCACCCATTTATTCTGTAATTTTTCTGCTTGTACTAAAAAGTAATACATCAGTTTCACTCATAGTATTTCAGACAAATCCTGCAGTATTGAGACTGTCATGGTTTGTAATTGTAATGTCGGAAAATCTAATTTAAAAATCTTATTAGAATTCATGTAAATTATCATCTTTCCGAGTACAAGCAGTTCCTCATTCAGTTTGGGCTGTTAAATATACAGTGGGGCAAACAAGTATTTAGTCAGCCACTGGTTGCAAGTTCTCCTGCTTAGAAAGATGAGAGATGTCTGTAATTTTCATCATAGGTACACTTCAACTATGAGAAACAAAATAAGAAGTCCTGTCTTTTTCCGAGTGGTGTCCAGAAGTGTGTGGCCTCACTGCACTGGGCAGAGAAAAGTGGAGAATGATGGTACTGAAGCCACCTGGTCCAGGACTCCTGAAAAAAAAAAAAGAATAAACAGTCGTTACTCTTTGGTCCCGATACTTTTAAGGGTTTTACAGTAGAACCTTCAACAACGAAAATACAGTCCATAAGGAGTTGCCTTAAGATAATTTGAGTCTCACAGTTGTCTTGGAAACTTTGAATTGCGATACGTTTTGATCCCTAAAAAACAATTCTCTGGTTTAAACAACCCTGAGAATCTAGATATTCAGATTTTAGGATATTTAATTCTCAGTACTGTTTAACCTGGAGAAATTTGTAAAGGGATCCAAATTTATTTTTCAGAAAATTCAAAGATTTTGAAGCAACATTTTGGAAATGATGATGATGATGATACTATTTCCATGGTTCTAAAACAAGGGAACTGAGTTTATAATACATAAAGAGTTCAGACTATAAACATGAAATTAATACAGGAGACATTGTTACAAACTCAGTTAATGTACTGCTGGACTGAGGCAGGAGACTCTGGAGCAGGCGAGATTGAAGGTAGGAGAGAATGTGCTTGTTTTAATTGTGGGAAATCCGTATAACCAGTATAAATAAATTGAGGATACAAATAATTGATGATACTTCTGTTACACGGTCAAGATCTGAGCTGCCAAGTGAGAATGATGAAACTGAGACTAATGATTTTTGTTTGCGAATTTCCAAAACATTTCTGGTCTCAGAATGAATGATATTGGGTCAATAAAGGGTTGATCTCTGGTTAAAGAGGCCCTGAAAGAGCTCTGCCACACACTTCTGGACACCACTGGGAAAAAGACAGGACCCCAGGGTAGGCAACTGGATAGTGGGCAGGTTATAAAATCCAGTAAATCATGTAAATTAATTAAATGTCTGTCCATCTCCACTTTTTTCCTAATCATAATTTACCCCCCCCCCCCAATGGGAGAGCAAAGGAGCTCGCCCTCCAGATGATATCTGCACTGAAAATGGGTTAAGATCCAGGATATTAAAGAGCAATGTAATGTGCCCAGCACCTCTTTCTTTAGGCATCTGCTCCTTAAATCCTTCCTCTGTTCTGAGACTCACTGAACTCCAAATTACAGCCCCACCTAATGCTTAAAGTGCTTTACTCCAGCCTTTTAGCATTTACATTTTTTTTACTTTGAGCCTCTTGTAGATGGGTTGGACTGCGTGTGGTCCAATGATCTTAAGTAATTTTTTTTCTGTTTTGAGAACCATGCATGAGAAATGATCATTTTATCTTTGAGGAATCCTGATCACCCAATAATCCACTGGACATTTCTGCATAGATTCTATCTGACACCATTAAGATAATTCCTTATGCAGCTTTTCCAATCTCTAGCTTTTGTGCTTCTGTGTACATTATGGATTAGTGTTTTTTTTTTGTTTTTTTTTTTTTGTTTTTTTGGGGGGGGTATTTTTGGGAATCAGATTTCTACCAGATTTCTCAGACTTACTTTGTGCTCTAACTGCTGCAGAAAAGCTGCTGGTCTGTGAATATATATTTAGAATAAAGTATTTATTTATTTAACTGTCTACCACACAAAAACCAAACATTTCTTCACAAGAAAAGAACCTGGTTTAATAATCTCATTGGGGGTTGTGACATGTGACCGGATCGGACATGGCTGCTTAAACTTTTACTCTGTTTTTACACCTGTCTTTATTCACACTCCACTTGGTTTACTCTCTTTAATGAAGTCCTACTTTTGACATGGCTGATACTTCTTTTCCCATTTTTTTATCTGTGCGGTTCCAGAGACTCAAAGACCAGAAAAAGCCAAGTTCTGGCATTCTGGAGGGGGAAGCTAGCATTCCTGCTAATACTTTACTAAACATGGCCACTCTTCATGCTGAACTCAGATCTATTGGCTGTCTTCAAGATATCGCAGGCTCTGTCTCCTCAGTGGAAACTTCGTTACCCATGAAGTTACCACCACAGAAGAAGAAATTGAACAGCATTAGAAAAGAAAAACTCCTCAGTGGAGATTTAACACATTTACTAAATAAAAAAGCGTTTTGTTTCCATGTTAAAGAGAATAACAGATTATTGGCAAGACAACTGCAACTCTCCAGTTAACAGTGCAATAAAATGGGACGCCCTCAGACACTTTGCAAGGTCATTTGATCTCTTATGCGTCTCTCCAGAAAAAAACTAATTTTATAAGCTTAGATGCTGCAACTAGAACACAAACACAGTCTGATAGAAATATGAGGAGTTTATTCAAGCTTAAGTTTTAATTTAGTATTTTCTAGCAGGGACCAGTTTGTAAGTTGTTACTTTTTTCTAAACAGAAATACTATGAGATTGGGAATAAACCCAGTCGTTTATTAGCTCACCCACTAGAAGACCCACTCACCAGCGCCCTCATTCCCACAGGATCACCAGGTAGGTAACATAACAGTCATAAGTCTCTACTGTGTATGAGCTGGTTATTAGTCAGCTACCACTGACTTCATCACACATCATCCTTTCCCCCTTCTAGGTTAACCGTGGGTCCTGCTAGGCTCCTAGAAGACCCACTCACCTGCGCCCTCATTCCCCCAGGATCACCAGGTAGGTAACATAACAGTCATAAGTCTCTACTGTGTATGAGATGTACTTCCCTACCATTTATTTATAATTGACATAATATCATCTCTCTCTGATAACTTTGTAGTGTACAATACGTTGCTTTCTTGGAGAGACACTAGAAAATATATTAAAGTCTCTAATTGTATCTCTTTATGGTCATCACTCACCTTGAATCCAGATCTACCCCCTTAGTTTGGGGACATTGGGCTTAGTAATTTGACTTTAAGGGGCATAGAGGATTTTTCTTTATTTACAGAGTTTAAAACGTATTTGAACAACTCAAAACACTTTTTGGACTCCCTAATACTGAGCTTTATTTTTATTTTTTTTTTACCCAGTCCTGTCAGAAAAGTGGCAAGTTTAGATTTCAGCTCAACCAATTGAAGGGACAGTTCACCTCAAACAGCTCAGAAAGTAGAATCTCAACCCTTTACATTACTTCATCCAACATGGACTCATGTTATGACTCATTGAAACTAACTTGGGAGAGGAATCTTGGTTTGACGTTTGATGATGAGGTCTGGGGTCTCGGATATTTGTAATTACATCTTTCCTTACACCTGTCCGCCTGCACAGTATATTCCCTAATACTTCAAACGTGTTTTAAATGCTTTGCTGAAGTGTGTACAGTTTTACATGTTTTCTGCTTGTGTGTGAAGTTACTGAATTACTGGAAGAAAACTTATTTGGCCGTACAAAAATTAACTGGCATACAATTAATGTCTCCAGCAGTGAATTTCTTAAATGCTGTAGACCCTTCACTGGAAGATTACTCAGACTTTTACTAGACTTTTACTCAGACTTTTTTTATTAGCTTTGTCTTCTTTATCTGAGCCAGTTGTTGTAATGCTTGTGCTCTCTGCACCCTGTGTTACTGCGTTTCTGTCTCTGTGTTTACTCGGAGGCGACCACGGAGGAACAAGCCCTCCAGGAGGTCGTCAAGCTTGTACGGCAGATCCAGCTGCAGTTGTAGAAGCAGTCCAAACTCCACAGATGGAAGACGAGGCTGGAGGCTGCCCATGACTCCTCCAACGCGACCGTCCTAATTCCAGCAGTACCGACGTGGCAGACTTAGAAGGTCGGTTTCTCCTCTCCCGCACCGGAGAGGGCACGGAAGTGTCAGCGTGGCTGGGAAAAGCAGAGGAGGAGTCCACTGCCACGGTCTGCTAAGCAGTTCAGGGTCCACCTGCTCAGGCTCAGAGGACAACTCCTCAGGCCGGTGTTCTCACTGTTGGAGACTCTTCTGTAAAACTCTTAAGTATCGACCCTAAAGAGTAACACCATGGTCTCCTGTTTTCCAGGTGGCTTTGGCACCATCATTCTCCACTATCCTCTGTGTGATGCAACGTAGTCTTGAGCTTCACCTGAGCGTCTGGGGTCCATCTTCTTCTCCGGATACATCAAGAAGGTGTCAGACCAGGACTGACTGGATCTTCCCAGTCACGCTGTCAGGTTAGTCAACTGCATAGTTGACAGGTAAGTGATTTACGTGATTTACTTGATTCCACCCATTTATTCTGTCACTTTTCTGCTTGTAATACATCAGTCTCATAGTATGTCAGACAAATCCTGCAGTATTGAGACTGTGGTCTGTAATCTGCTTTTAAATTCAGTACAAGCAGTTCTGCCCCTTCTGCCCTGCCCCTTTGGGCGGTTAAATATATGATCTCTAGCCCCTAAAGCAGTCATTGTCAGTGAAGTTATGAAAGTTAGTATTAATCACTAGTATTACCACTGCATCCAATTTTAGGGAGGAGAGTTTTTCTGGTACCCTTTAAGTAATCTAAGCAGTCTTAGCCAGCACTTTTAGAACAAGATTTATCCAGATAAAGCCCTTGAGGAGTCCCCGAATATTGCTGTTGTAGGGAAAGGCTGGATCGGCTGTTTGAAGACTCCTGAAAAGAAGTCGAAAACATAATTCCAAAAAGTCAGGCATTTTTGGACAAAACCAAAATGTGTTCCTGTGTTGATTCTGTTTGATAGCTATCGCACATTAGATTCATGTTTTTAACAAATTCTGCCAGCCTTGTCTTAGTCCAGTGTAAGGAAGGCACTATTTTAAACTGAATTATAATGTGTTTTAAACATGTAGATGAGGAGTGTTATCTACAATATTTTACCACCATTCAGTAAATATATTGATGGACAGATGGATCCTCCACCTACTGCTGCTTTAATACTTGTAAGGGTTTCATATAAAATGAGTTAAGTAACAGAGATGGTGCCAAATACATTTTTTATCTGTGGATTGACATTCAGAACTGTATCTAATAATGACGACGTTTGTGGACAGAAAACTAAGTAGCTGCAAATACCTGAAAAAAATTAGCTTAAAGATTAAATTCAGTTTGAAGTTCAAAAGATGCAAACCTTTTATCAATAAACAGATTTAAGACATTTACTCCTTTTTCTCTCCAAGATGAAAAGGCCTCATTAATGGTAGAGGGAGTGAATGTTGTTGTTCATCATCAAGCTGTATATAGATAATTCACTTAGTGAAAAGACTGTTCCAAACTGCGAAACAGTCCCTGAAAATCTGGCTGCAGTTTGTTCAGTGAACAGCTAGACAAAGATTCTGGTATGGGTAGTTTTGAACAGAGCAACACGTAACGTGCAGGAACAGCCCTGATGTTCGAAGCCTAATAATAATAGAGACAATCTGGTAATGATCAGCAGCTGTAGGGGGCAGTGGTGGCTCAGCAGTTAGAGCTCCAGGCTATTAAGTGTTGTGGGTTCGATACCAGGGCTCGGCAAACTGCCACTCTTGAGCAAAGCCCTTTACCTTCTTTTGTGGGCGCCGCTGCAATGGCTGCCCATCGCTCCAGGCACGTGTGCTCGCTGTTCATGGGGGGGTGTGTTTCACTGCACAGCTGGGTTACAGGGGGAAGCCAAATTGATCAAGTTGATTCTTTAAGCGTGGAGAAGCAAATCCCACTACCACAGTTTTGGAGGTTCCACCGAGATCCCAATATTCCTCTGGGTCCAGAGTTTTCAGAGACAGGATCAGAAACCGACAGAGGCGGCCGCCGACATCCTAATGAGTGATTCTGAGTCAATTCCGGCGCTCTACTGACTCCGAGACTCTGTACCCGAGGTGACTAAGTAAATTAATTAGACCGCTTGCCTTACGAATTTAGAATAAACAGGAGGAGACGTGACACTGTATTCTTAGACCTTCAGGTTACTTTATCCCAGATCCCTTTTTTATTTTAATTTTCAAATTAGTTTTAGATCATTGACTTTTTGCAGCGATCCGGACTCAAAGGATGAAGACGTCCAAAGCATTGCCTTAAGATCATTTGAGTCTCTCAGTTGTCTGAACTGGGAACTTCTCGGTATCCAGATTTGTTTTAAGATATTGTCTTGGAATATTTAGATTCTCAGGGTTGTTTAAACCAGAGAATCTTTAAATTTCTTTAGCCAATTTAATTTTAGGATATTTAATTCTCAGTACTGTTAAATTTTGTAAAGGGATCCAAATGTGTTTTTTAGAAAATTCAAAGAGGTAGAAGCAAGGTTTTGGAAATGTTATTTTTCAGGGTTTTTCAAATTGAAGATTTCGAAGGTTCTAAGACAAAGGAGCCGAGTTCAGACTACAAGTGAAAGTAATACATAAGGAGACATTGTTACAAGCTCAGTTAATGTACTGCCGGACTGAGGCAGGGGACTCTGGAGCAGGCGAGATTAAAGGTAGGAGAGAATGTGCTTGTTTTAATTGTGGGAAATCAGACTGTTTTGTAGAGCGTGCAGATCAGGAAAGTGGCAACACAGCAGAAGCCGTACGCGGGATCAGCAAAATAGATCTAGAAGGTCAGAGCAGCAATAACCTGAGTTCAGTTACAGAACCAGATCCAGACTATGCTGAATAGGATAAGGTGGGAAAAAATGTAGACCGTCTGTAAAGAGGATTTTGAAACCCAGCGAGGAACCCAGTCTAAATGTAAGGATTTGCTGGGGAATAAATTCTCTTTTGGTTGACTCGGGTGTCAAAAACAGTAAAACACTGGTTTACAGTCTCCACACATTGCCCTGTGAATTTACTAGGACATGACTTATTGGGAGCTTTCAGTCTAAACCTACAATGTACAGATTCAGGTTTTTTTTGCTGCTGATCCTAGTATAGGGATATTTCCACCTAAAAGGATAAAGTGAAAAATTCCCTTTTGGAAAGTGAAGCCATTGTTGCATGTGAATCTTCACTGGTGAGTAGTCCTCTGAGAGCGGTAAATGCAGCAGTATATCCTGCTGGTCCAATTGTACCTAATCCGGCAACTATTGGGCTGCAATATCTGCTGGGAATTCATTCACAGATCAGGTGGCCAGAAACGGCTATGTCAGGAAATGCAGTAGTGCCTTAGATGGTTTCCACAAGAGCACAACAGAAGTGTAAGAAAAATGAGGATGTGTACGATGTGGATATTTCAGACTTGACACCTGACATATCTTCATCATCAAATGATGTAATTGTTTTGCAGCAGTCTGATGATCAGATATTAATATTGTCACAAGTACTCACTAAAGGAAAAAGCTTTTTGTTTAAAAAAAGAATCAGTTCAGGAGTGTGTCTTATGTACAGGAGAGAAGAGAGAATATAAGCCCATATGGATCTGCATCTGTCTGTCATAACAAAAGGGACGTCTTTATTGATTAATATTAGTTTCACTGGATTTAGAATGAAAGGTCAGTGATCTACCTGTGATCATGTTGAATGACCAAAAGCATTGACGTTTAAACGCAGTAATCCTATCCTACACATTTTCTATATTTTTTATTTTAGTTTTGATGCAGTTCTGCTTTAGAAGCTCGAGACATGATTCAACAGTGTTAAGCGTCCTTCCCTACTTTATAGTCTTTAATATCAGCTCTGTCTTCTTTCTCTGAGACAGCATTTGTGATCCTTGTGCTCTTTGCTCCCTGTGTTACTGTACAGTACTCTCTCACTGACTGCTTTTCTGTCTGTTTACTCTGGAGAAACTTGGTGACTGCTGAGGAGCGAGATCTCCAGGCGTTCTGCAAGGAGGTTATCGAGCTTGACTGCTGCTGTTGTAGAGGCAGTCCAAACTCCACTGACGGAAGATGAGGCTTGAGGCTGCCCCTGACCCAGAGGGTTGTTGTCTTCACTCCCGCACCGGAGAGGGCCTGGAGCTGCCAGTGCGGCCTGGAAAAGGCCTCCTGGAAAAGGGCTCCTCCACCACCACAGCCGGTTTTCACCTCTGCTAACTGGTGCGAGGTCCTCAGCTCTTCACCAGTTATTTTTTTGTACGGCCAAATAAATGTCTCCAGCAGTGAATTTCTTAAAACATGTAAAAGATTGAGTCATCTTGCAGTGAAGGGTCTCTACAGCATTTATTTGATCTAGCTAAAAAGTGTATTCTTTTATTCTGGTCAAAATCAGATATTCCTTCCAGAAGGATGTGGTTTAAGCAGATTGCCAAATGGTTACATATGGAAAAGCTAACCTATGAGTTGCATCAAAACTCAGAACGCGTCTGCAGAATGGTCTCCTGTACAGTTGTACTTAGAAAAGGCCCTGAACTGAAATTCCTTACAGATATTCATTTTTACACATGGACATCCTGTTGTATTTCATCCCATTTGCCTTGTATTTGTATTTGACACTGAGGAAGAGGTGTTCTTATACTTATTACACTGAGAGACGCAAACATTTCTATATTCTCTGTGTGTACAGCTTACATTGTTTCCCCAGACTCTGTTTTTGTATTTTGTAAATAATGTAAAACCTAATAACAAGGTGATTAAAAATTTATTTGATATAGAATTGATATAAATTCTTCCAGCTTTCAGAGGAAAATTGGTTCACAGGGGCCCCTGGAAACGAAGACCTTTTGTATTTATGATAAACTTCTGACCACAATGTCATGTTATATAGAGCCTTTATTTATAGATACTGTTGCCAATGCACTCATAAAGGAGTCGGTGTGTTCCTGAGACAATAAATACACAACTGTGATCATGTTAACCAACAGCATCACAGCTAGCTTACTGTAGTTCAGGATGGAACGTCTAAATAAGCAACCATTCATCATTGAAAAATCTGCGATATTCAGGGACTGCTGTTGTAGAAGTAGCCCAAACTCCACCGACGGAACATGAGGCTCATTGTCCATCGACCCCATCGTTGTCCATCGACCATTGTCCAATCATTGTCCATCAACCCTAAAGAGTAATGCCACAGTCTCCGGTTTTTCAAGAGCCACTGTCCTGGACATCTCCAGGTTGTTTTGGCACCATCGTTCTCCACTTTTCTCCGCCTGATGCAGTGTGGCCCTGAAGAAGCCCTGCCGTACACTTCTGAACACTTCAGAAAAAGCCAGACACCAGAATCATCATCTACGCCCCCCCTGCCCCCTTACAGACGAGTGAGGGAGCCGTTTCCCCAGCTCTTCGTGCTTCACTTCTGGCTGCGGGACGGGTCCATCTTCGCTGACTATGTAGAGAACTGGGAGAGCTTTTGGCTGTGTCCGGTCCTCTACCACAGAGATGAGCTTCACCTGAGCCGCCTGGGGTCCATCGTTCTCTCCAGGAACATCAAGAAGGTGCCAGAACTGACTGACCCTTCCCAATCACACTGTCAGGTTGGTGAACTGCATAGTTTGCAGGTAAGTGATTTACATGATTTACTTGATTCCACCCATTTATTCTGTCACTTTTCTGCTTGTATTAAAAAGTAATAGTCGTAGGTCTGTTTATTACGTTGTTGGGGGTCATAAAATCTGTTCACACAGAGACCCCTGGAATCTGGGTTTTTTGCATTTATGATCTTAAATTTCTAAGATGCACTGCCGTCCAGTCTGGAGGTGTCCATTTATCCATTTTCTGGAATCAGGCCTTTTCACACATGTCTCCTAACCCTCTTTTTTTTTTTTTTTTTTCCTCTCCCCCTTTCTTTACTTCCTTTTTGTTCTCTCTCTGTCTTTTACATGTGCTGAGGTGCCCTGTTCCTCTTGCTGTGCCCTGATGTTCGCTCAGCCTGGCTCTCCACTGCCCTCCTGTGTTATGGTTCTGCTCGGAGTTCTGCAATGATCCACTCATACCACACTCCATTGCTATACATTCACATACATCAGCATGGACTTTAACATTAACACTGAGCATATGTCCAGCACCTACTCACTACTCACATACTTCATAACCTGTTCCTACATTAGCTATAGCTCTTCATTATCTCTCTGTCCAGCACCTACTCACTACTCACATACTTCATAACCTGTTCCTACATTAGCTATAGCTCTTCATTATCTCTCTGTCCAGCACCTACTCACACTCCTACTTCATAACCTGTTCCTACATTAGCTATAGCTCTTCATTATCTCTCTGTCTAGTTCTTAGTGTAATGTTTGTTTGTGCTGTGCGGGTCGACCTAAGGCTGATGGTTTCCTCGGACTGAGTCTTGGTTTCTTTCAAGATTTCTTTCTCTTAGTATGAGGGAGTTTTTCCTTGCCACTGTCGCTACCACCTCTATTATGGTGCTTGTTCATAAGAGGTGTGGACCCGGATCTCTGTAAAGCGCTTTGTGACATTTGTTGTGAAAGGGGCTATATAAATAAACATCACTTTCAGTGTGTAAAGCCATTTTTATCTAGATTACGTTTCCGGTCCATCTACAGTTTTTAATCATAGGCCCACCGTCCCCTCATTGCATGTTCAGCTTCTGGGAGAGGGGTCAGAGTAAATGTGTCATTTTCAGTGAGAGAAGTCCTCTCCTCTTTCATAGCGTCAACCCAGAATGTTGATTTTGTTGAATCTCTTTAAAGCTCTGTGGTTTATTACAGACCCTGTAGCAGTAGTCAGTGTTGGGCAGTGTCTGATCTCCAATATCAGAATCAGCTGAGTACTGAGGTGCTTTCCTCTCTCTTTGGATAGCGTGTACTATCTCTCAGTAGCTTTTTATGGTTTTATCCTTAGTTTTTAGGAAGTACACAGACTGCACCCGAGTAATCCTCAGTAAACGGTAGAGTGTATCTACATACCGTCCTAGCTGGTCCTATAGATCCAGTGTCCAGAAGAGGGTTGTAAAGTTAAGAGGTTCCCCATGTGAACCTTTGTTTGGTCACATGATCATTTTATTGCAGCCCATAACATGATCTGTTGCATCTGTGGCAACAGCAAAGAATAATTATATTAATAAGGATTTAATTCTTTCTAAAAGTTGTTAAAGATGATGATTATGATGATGATGAAACTGTTTCTGATTCATGTATATTACCCCAAGCAGTAATAGCCATCCACTCTCCAACTTATTTTTTTTTTTTTTACTTGTGCAAGTATGTTACTTTACTTATTATTATTATTTGCTGACATTAGGAGTAATAATTATAATCCCCTTACCACCCCCCCCCTTCACAGCTTCTCAGCTCTACTGCGCCACCTGTTTTACAAATACTACGCCACTATTGCCTGATTCTCTTGTGTTCATAAGCTTTGTCCAGACTGAAACAGGAGCTCCATACAGTGATGTCTGCCTGTGTTTCATCTCATCATTGAATGTAATTTTATCTACATTTAATTGCATGTATTTCAGTATGTAACTGCTTTGTTCTCCTCGTAAACAATATTGCATGTAGACTGAACATCTGTTGAACACAGAAATAAACAGAAATACTTCAGTGTTTTATTAGAGGTAATTTCACATCAACTCCAGTTAAAAACCCTTATGGATTATGTCCAGTTTTATTCTCTTTTGTAGGTTTGGAAACAACACCTGACCTTCAATGCAAAAAATACTTTTTGTTGTCTTTTTAAATGAAAGTCAACAAATTCACACATTTTTCTTTATTTATAAATTTTATTTAAGTACATTATACTGTACTGCCGGGGAACTGATGCGCCTTGACCTGTGGTTGTTTCAGTAAAGCAACAATGCTTCGTTTTGAGCGAGACTCTGAGCTGCTGTTTCGATTCGGCCCTGCTTTAAAAGCTTGACGCATGTTTCAACACAGAACGGCAAGCGATCATCCCTATTTTATAGTCTTAAAGATTAGCTTTGTCTTCTTTATCTGAGCCAGTTGTTGTGATCCTTGTGCTCTCTGCTCCCTGTGTGTAAGCTGCTGTTCATTTAGTTTGGGAATGGCTTAGTTCTGTTGCTATGCTAGCTATCTCCTTAGCAGTGTAGCTTCAGTATTTATCTATGTTTTACTGAATATTCGTGGTTTCTGTTATTTCTTCATGTTTCACGCTACTGAGCTGTTTTAGGTTAGTATTGATGGTGTAATTCTGTGGATATGTGCTAAATTTGTGTTCTTAGTCAACGTCCTGGTGTTTATTGAGCTACTGGTCAGAGGCTGTTGCTATTCCTCTTTTTTTTTTTTTTTTATAATTTTATTTATAGATTTTTATTGAAAGACAAAGTTACAAGAAACAAGCCCTTACAATCCCACCCCACTCCCCCAAAGCAATTACATAAAACAAAATATAAAAGTGTATATAAAGTGCACCTGTACAGAAACATATAAACTATACATCATCTGTGTCTATGAATAACTCAGCCACAAGCATGTATCTATAGTTAATTATATACACACAGAATTATACAAAGGATACGAGGAGGGAAAAGAGAAAAAAAAAAAAGGAACCTACACACGTGAGAAATAAACACTTTATCTGCCCTGTATTGTTCTTAACTGGGGACTATACAAATTTGTTCATATCTTAGACTAGTTAAACTACCCTAAAACTTGTTGCCCATATATATGAATAAGACAGTTGCAGCAGGGTGTATCAAACTAAAGATATACTATCCACAAATTCTACAAAAGGAGCCCAGGTTTTAATAAATTTAGCTCGGTTACCAGTCCGATTATACCTCATCTTCTCCAGTGGGATCATTGCCAGTACTTCTCTGACCCATTGTTTGAAAGAGGGGGGTTTCACTGATTTCCACTCCCGGAGAATCAGTCTCCGGGCCATCAGTGTGGCAAATGCCATAGCGTTTGACTGGAGGGCGGTGAACTGTTCCCCCAATGGAGACACCCCAAAAACCGCAATTGTGGGGTTAGGATCCACTGTCCGACCACATATATAGGAGACTGCTTCAAAGATCTTCTCCCAAAAAACTGTTAGTAAGTTGCATGACCAGAACATATGACCTAAAGTAGCTGGACTGTAATGGCATCTTGGACACCCTGGATTAATTCCAGGAAAGATTATGGCTAGTTTTGCATTTGAATAATGTAGTCTATGAATAATTTTAAATTGAATAAATCCGTGTCTAATGCAGAGGGAGGTGGTATGTATACGGTTCAAACTATGTTGCCAGGTCTCCTCAGAAAGCACAATTTCCAAGTCCTCCTCCCATGCTTGTTTCATGACCTCACTAGTAGGGGGACTAATGTCCTGGATTGACTGGTAGATTCTTGATATGGCCCCTTTACCGTATGGATCTAATTCCAAAATTAAGTCTACTGCATTTTTGGGTGGTATGGAAGGGAATGGGAGGTGTTTTTTTGCAAAACTACGCACCTGAAGGTATCTGAAAAAATGATTCTTAGGGATATTGTGGTTACTCTACAATGCATCAAAGGAGGCAAATGTGCCTTCCATATATAAGTCACTAAAAAATACAAGGCCGTTTCTGTGCCATACTTTAAAAGCAGTATCTGTTTGAGAAGGGGGGAACAAGTGGTTGTTTATTAATGGAAAGAAAACAATTGCTTGGTTAAAATGAAAGTGTTTTCTAAATTGAAACCATATTTTAAGAGAATTCCTAATAATCGGGCTCAAATTTTGAAAGCATAGGCCAGCAGGCAAGGCACAACTAAGCAGGGAGACAGGTGAAAGCCGCGGATTGGAAGCAAGTTCCATGGTAGCCCATATTGGGCCTTGGTTATGTTCCCGCACTGACAACCAGTAATTCAACTTAGAGATGTTAGCAGCCCAGTAATAGAATAGAAAATTAGGCAAACCTAACCCCCCTTTGCATTTCGCCCTCTCCAGGTAGTTCCTTTTAATGCGTGGAGGGGAGTTACTCCAGATAAATGTAGTGATGTAGCTATTCAGAGTGTTGAACCAAGACTTGGTTAACAGAATCGGAATCATCTGAAATAGATACAAAAATCGCGGAAGTACTGTCATTTTAACTATATTTACTCGGCCTGCCAGTGTAATGGGAAGCCGTGACCATCTTTGCAAATCTTGTTTAGTACGTTCTAAAAGTTTTTTAAAATTGTGGTCATAAAGGCCTTCATACGATTGTGTGACGTTGACACCCAAATAGGTGAAAAAGTGGCGTTCTAATTTAAAAGGGAATTTGCTGTAGTCAATGGATGCTGCTTGCTGGTTTATGGGAAAAAGTAAACTTTTTGAAAAATTTCATTTATAGCCTGATAGTCTTCCAAATTGTTGTAATATGTCTATGAGTCTGGGAATAGATTCTAGTGGGTCAGATATGAACAATAGAAGATCATCGGCATATAACGATACTTTGTGTATTGTTTGGTTCCTACTGACACCTACTATGTCCCTCTGGTTTCTCAATGCTATAGCCAATGGTTCAATTGCAAGGTCGAACAAAAATGGGGAAAGGCCACAACCCTGACGAGTCCCTCTATGGAGTGGAAAATATTCTGATCTATTAGAATTTGTACGAACAGTAGCTGTTGGAGTAGAATACAGGATTTTAACCCATGTGGTGAAAGATGGGCCAAACCCGAATTTATCTAGCACTGTAAACAAATAGTTCCATTCGACCCGGTCGAAGGCTTTCTCTGCGTCCAGAGAAAGTATCACTTCTGGCTGATGAGATATATGGGGAGAATGGAGTATGTTAAGCAATCGTCGCATATTGTAGAACGATTGCCTACCTGGGATGAAGCCTGTTTGGTCAGGGTCAACTATCTTGGGTATTATAGTTTCAAGACGGCGAGACAGTACCTTAGTAAGGATTTTGTAGTCACAGCATAAAAGACTAATAGGACGATATGAGCTGCAATCTAGTGGATCTTTGTCTTTCTTTGGTATGACTATGATCGTCGCTTGAGTCATTGAAGGAGGCAAACTCTTTATTGTAGTTATCTCCTTAAACAATGTGGTGAGAAAGGGTGCCAGTTTGGAAGAAAAAGCTCTGTAAAATTCTATGGGGAAGCCGTCAGGTCCAGGCGCCCTTCCACTCTGCATGAAGCTTATTGCTTGTAGGATTTCTTCCTCTGTTATGGGTGCATCCAACATACCTTGATCTTCTACATTAATCCTTGGGACTTCTAGACCATCAAGGAATGTTTCGATGTCTATTGTGTTGGTAGACTGTGATGTGTAAAGTTTAGTATAATACGACCTGAATTGGTCGTTAATGGTTTCGGGATGTGTGGAAGTGGAGTTGGGTGTGATACGAATTTCGGGGATTGCACTGGATGCAGCTGTTTGTTTAAGTTGATGGCATAATAATTTTCCTGCCCTTTCACTGTGTTCATAATACGTCTGTTTCGTTTTTAATAGTGTACGTTCCGTCTGTTTAATTGAAAGAGTGTTTAATTCTGCTTGCAACAATAGGCGTTCTTTAAATAAGTTGGGCATAGTGTTACCGGCCAATCTTCTATCAATATCTGCTATTTGTTGAATTAACTCTGTGGTGCGCTTAATGCGTTCTTTGTTCTTGTGAGCAGCATATGAAATGATCTGTCCCCTTAGGTAAGCTTTAAGCGATTCCCATATAGTTGTAAATGACATTTCAGGGGTACTGTTGGTTTCCAGAAAGAAATCAATTTGTTCAGCTATGAACTTTTTGAATGAACTATATGTCAGTAAGAGAGGATCGAGTTGCCAGAATCGTTGAAAAATGGGGCTACCTGGAAACGCCACATCCATCTGGACTGGAGAATGGTCCGAAATCACTATACTGTGATACTGACAGTCAGACACCCAAGACATAACCCTATGGTCAATCAAATAATAGTCAATTCTTGAATATGAAAGGTGGACCGGCGAAAAGAACGAAAACTGCTTAGTAGTAGGATTGGCGTGGTGCCAGGGATCAAACATTTTATAGGATTGCATGAATGATAATATCGTAGCACCTGATTTAGAAACGGATCTGCCTAGGCCAGGACTGGATTTATCCAATTCTGGCTGTAGTACACAGTTGAAATCTCCGCCTAGTATTAGCAGGTGTAGATTAAGGTCAGGGAGTTTCTCTACGAGGTGAGAGAAAAACTCAGGGTTATCCCAATTGGGGCCATAGACATTCACCAACACCACATGGTTGCCAAACAATTTGCCTGATACAATAATAAATCTGCCATTATTATCCGAAAATACATTGG
>NC_132880.1:15065632-15110632 GCF_030463535.1 Salminus brasiliensis | reverse complement strand
CAAAGGTAAAGGACAAAGAAGAAAAAGACAAAGAAGACGAAGAAAAAAAATAATAGCAAGAATAAAAAGACTAAGAAAAGAAAAACAAAAGAAAGAAGACACAAACCAAGAAAATAAAAGAACCAAGAAGAAAAATACAAAGAAAACGAATACAAAGAAGAAAGTCAACGAAGACAAAGACAAAGAAAAGAATGAAGACAAAAGATAAAAGAAGACTAATAAAAACAACAAATATAAAATACAAAGAAAAAAATAAAGACAAAAAAACAAAGAAGACAACGAAAACACAAAGAAGATGAAGACCAACAAAAGAAAAAGAATAAAAAAGGAAATGAAGAAGACAATGAAAAGAAAGAAAAAAGAAGAAAGAAAAAGAAGACAAAGATAAAGAAGACAACGAAAAGAAAAAGCAGGAAAAAAAGGAAAAGAAGACAAAAACAAAGACGAAAAAGAATAGATTAAGAAGACAAAGAAGATGACGAAAAATTCAAAGAAAATGAAGACAAAAAAGAAAAAGAAAAAAAATTAAAACAAAGAAGAAGAAGACAGAACATAAAAGAAAACAAATATAAAGAATTCAAAGTTAAAATACAAAGAAAAAAAGATAAAAAAGACAAATAAGAAAAAGAAGATAAAGACAGCCAACAAAAAACAAAGAAGACAAGACCAAGGAAAAAAACAAGATTAAGAAAACACAAAGAAGAAAAAGACACAAAAGACAAAGATAAAAGAAAGATAAAAAGACAAATAAAAACAAGACAAAGATAAAAAACAACGAAGAAAAGAAGAAAAAGACAAAGATTAAAAAGAAGAGGACAAAGAAGACAAAGATAAAAAAGACAAAAAAGACCAAGAAGAAAGACAAAGAAGGAAAAGATAATGAAGAATAAGACAAAAAAGACAAAGATAAAATAAAAAAAACTAAAAGGAGTTGAAGACAAAAAAGAAAAAGACAAAGAAAATAGCAAGAAAAGACAAATAAGAAAAAATATAAAGAAAGATAAAAAAGATAAAGAAGACAAATACAAAGAAGAAAGACAAAAGGATAACGAAAAGACAAAGAAGACAACGAAAATACAAAGAAGATGAAGACCAAGAAAAGAAAAGGGAAAAAACAAAGATGAAAAAGACCCAAATGAAGAAAGACAAAGGAGACAAAGATAAAAAACTAAGAAATAAAGACAAAAAAGAACAAGAAAAACAACACAAAGATAAAGTACAAAGAATAAAAAGAACAAAAAAAAAAACAAAGAAGAAATACAAAAGAAAGACAAAAACATAAAGACACAGAAGAACAAGACAAAGATAAAATAAAAAGAAGAAAAAGATAAAGAAGATAAATAAGAAAAAGAGAAAGAAGACAAAGGAAAGACCAAGAACATTAAGTACAACAAAAGAAAAGGAAGAAAAAGATTAAAAAAAATACAAAGATAAAGGAGAAAGAAGATCAAAAAGAAAAAGACAAAGAAGACAAAGTCAAAGAAGAATAGCAAGACAAATAAAAGAAATAAAAGGAAAGAAGAAGACAAAGCAAAGACAAAGAAGACATAGACAAAGAAAACAGGAAAAACACAAAGAAAAGACAAAGACCAAGAAAAGAAAAAGAAGAAAAACTAAGGAAAAGAATAGGACAAAGACAATACAAAGAAGACGAAGACGAAGACAAAGACAAAGGAGAAAAAGATAAAAACAGATAAAAAGAAAAAGACAAAGAAGACGAAGACAAAGAAGAATAGCAAGAATAAAAAGCCAAAAACAAAGACAAAGAAAAGAAAAACAAAGGAAAGAAGACAAAGCAAAGACAATGAAGACATAGACAAAGAAAAAAGGAAAAACACAAAGAAAAGACAATGAAGACAAAGACCAAGAAAAGAAAAAGAAGAAAAACAAAGGAAAAGAAGACGACAAAGAAAGTACAAAGAAGAAAAATACAAACAAGACAAAGACGAGAAATACAAAGAAAATGAAGACACAGAAGAAAGTCAACGAAGACAAAGATGACAGACAAAGAAGAAAAAGATAAAGACAAAAGATAAAAGAAGACAGATAAAAGCGACAAATATAAAATACAAAGAAAAAAAGACAAAGAAGACAAAAAAGACAAAGAAAAGTTAAACAAAGCTAAAATACAAACAAGAAAAAGATGAAAAAAGACAAATAAGAAAAAAAGAAAGAAGACAAAGAAAAGACCAAGGAGATGAAGTACAAGAAAAGAAAAGGAAGAAAAAGACAATAAGGGAAAAGATAATAAAAAGAAAAACAAGACAAAGCTAAAATACAAAGAAGAAAAAGACTAACAAGAAAAAAATGAATAAATGAATACAAAGGAAGAAGACTAAGAAGAAAAAATACAAAGACAAAAATGATTGAATGTGATTTTCTCCAGTAAGGGGGGGGGCGTGAAGTGGCTAAAGCATTGGCCCAGGATTAAAAAAAAAAGAAAAGAAAAAATGAAAGGGTGGGAGTGTAGTTTCAGTAGCTGCCTGCTGTGAGTCAGGATGGTGAAGGATTGAACAACAGCCGCTAGACGTCCGCTCTTCCTCTTTTTGTCTACATCCTGGACACATAGGCAAACACTTCTTAAACACTTCTTTCCCTACCTAACACCAATGTCCCCTAAGCATTGAGCAAAAACTAAACAAAACACCTGAGCTCCCAGTGTATTTACCCCATAACAGAGTTTCCAACCAATTAAAACAAAAAGCGTCATGAGTTTAAAGAGTTTAAATGTTACTGATACAGTAAAGAACCCAAAACTCAAACTAGTGTCTTACTAAGATTACCACCACCCCACAAACATCTCTATCAATGTTCTAGATACACTATGTTAACACTAGGTTACTAGGTACACTAGGTTAATCTGGTGCTTAGAGCCACTTGCTGCTAACCCTTGTGGGAAATCCTGACTCATGACCTGGACCTTGGAGGCATCACTGTCTCCGTGTTTAGCTTGTTTTTTCACTTTCTATCACTTATTTTTTTTATATGTGTTTAGTCATCAACTGCGTCATATGTTTACAGTCCACAGGTTTATCAAAAGACTAAACAGAAAGCGGAGTAGCAGTTTTACCCAACAACAGCGTTTATTTCAGTTCCCAAATCAACTGCAAGCGGTGAGTTTCTACTTTATTAAGTTTCTACTTTATTAAGGCTGTTGCTGGGCTTTTCGAGTGTACGGATTGTGGCATGTTTAGTCTAGACCCTTTTTCCTCCACTAGTGATAATGATGGTGTTTGTTCTAAATGGGAGCTAGTTAGCTCTGTGGTGGAAAAAGTGGAGCAGTTAGAGGTGAGCATCATGGCTTTACTAAAGGATAGAGAGCAAGAGTCACTGGTAGCAGCAATTTATTTTGCACATCAGGGTCCCTAAACAACCAACCACCCTTACAGTGGTCTTCCCCCAATATGCTCTAGAGGGAAAAACAAGAAAAACACCAAACAGTATCTTTTGCAAAAAAAAGAAAAAATATGAAATAAATGTTAAAGCTATAATAAGTATATATGTATATATATACATACATACACATATACAATATAGAGTATAATCAAAAGAAGCACAAATTTTTAGTAAGCCAAATACAACAGATAAAAAAGCTTTAGATTATTGGTCAAATCACAGTGTAGGAATGCTGAGCATGCTGAATTTCTGGCTGGGAGAAGCAGAGAAGCATCAAGGACAGATACAGGATAGGGAGGGAAAAGGGGGAACTAACGGTGTCTCTCAGTGGGTGTCTCTCACAGCCGATCCCGACCTCGACGCCGCACCTCCAGTGCCCAGCCAGCAGCTCAACCAGTGGCTCACCCAGCGACTCAGCCAACAGCTCAATCAACAGCCCGGGATGGCGAGGACACAGACGGAGACACACCGGACAGGGAAGTACTAAATCCATATTACTCTTTAGCCCAGCAACTCAGTAAAAACCCCACAGCTTTACCACAGATTGAAATAGTAATAAATGGGAAGAAATTAAAGTTTTTGGTAGATAGTGGGACAGCCCACTCAGTAATACAAAAAGAACAGATTGTGTGTCCACTTCAACCTGACAAAACTGTAACTATTATAGGTGTAGGGAGTAATACGAACAGAAAAGGTGTCCACTCCCCTCCAATGCAGAGTAGAAACTTATGAGTTTGAACATTGTTTCATTGTTTCACCTGTCTGTCCAGTCAACCTCATGGCACGAGATTTGATGTGCAAATTGAGTTGCACACTCCAGAGCACCCCAAAGGTGCTCTCCATTTCTTTCGGGGAACCACAGATGGTTCAGTATGACCCAGGTGTTCTGGGGTATGCTTATGAGTGGCAGTGTCTGGACAGTGCAGGAGACACAATAAAACACTTCCATAGAGAAGTGAGTAACACAGTCACGACCCATCTACCTTGGGAGAACGTGGATGATTTACATTGTACAGCTCGTGTCAGACGGGCCTGATTCTGATTATGAGGCTGAATTTTTTTAAGGTAGACAGAGAGATGATGAGCACTTCCACACTCGTATGGAGTGATCAGTGGGAGAAGGTGGAGTTTTCTTTAGTTTTCTTTAGCCTCACAGCTCATGCAGGGAAAACACAGTATGCATACAGGCTGTTAGCGAGCCGAACAGTGGAGCTGTTCACACAGAATGAGTCATTCATGGGTGCTGCGCTCACCCCAACTGAGGAGGAGGAGCTATCAGCACTGCCTCCCACCCTCTGGGCTCAGGGAAAACATGATGTGGGACTGATTCAGAATTGTGAACCAATTCGTATTATGCCAAAATCAGACTACAGACCTAAACAGCATCAGTATCCTTTAAAAAAAATGGCGTATGCTGTGGTCTCAGCAACAGAGGTGCTACAAACACAGCCTTTACCCTCATCATACTCAGCACAAGCAGCAGAGCTTCTAACCTTAACCGAAGCATGCAAAATAGCTGCAGGCAAAACAGTAAAACTCCAAAACAGTGGACTGACTCCAGATACGCTTGGGGAGTGTCACATGATTTTGGAATGATATGGAAACACAGAAACTTCCTAACTAGCTCAGGAAGCAAAATCAAACACCATTTATTAGTCGGTGACCTCCTAGAAGCCATTTTGTTACCAGCTGCAATTGCAATAATAAAATGCGCTGCTGATTCAGCAGCCCAGGATCCTGTCAGTAGAGGCTAATTGAAATTGCTCATGGGCGGAGCCACTTGCTGGCCACCCCCCCTCCCCCCCAGCAACTGGACCATTTCAGCACTGGCAAATTTATTTTGTAGAACTTACTCCGGCTGAAGGGGAAAATACTTGCTGGTTTGTGTATGCATGTTCAGTATGTGGCCTGAGGCTTTTCCAACAGGAAAACAGGATGGAGCAGCAGTCACAAAGGCATTCCTGAGAGAAATCATTCCAAGATGGGGGCTGCCAAGCTGAGTTTCAAGTGACAACGGGACTCGTTCGTGCATACAGGTGAAAGCAGTGTTACCAGGGTCAGCAGAGAGTCCACTGCACGACTTCCAGCCAGGAGACTGGATTCTCGTGAAGGACCTGCGGAGAAGGAGGTGAAACCTACCAAGGTGGACGGACCGCATCACATGCTGATGGTCACCCACACAGCTGTAAAGATTAAAGGACGAGCGACGTGGGTACATCACACGCATTGCAAGAGGGCACCACCGGTGGAGGACAGCGAAACACAGCATACCCCGTCTTAGGTCAGACCGGCAATGCCGGCCACTATGGGCACTCGGGGACTGTCAAGAACACTGGGGTGGGGCGTGACTGTGTTTCTGCTCATCTACTGCTCCGGAACTACAACAGCATGGACATATGCGACTGTCGCAGTCCAATGGGAGACTGAGGGACCTGCCTCTGGCATTGGACTTGCCAAAGTAGGACACAAACCTCTAAGTTATACATCCAGTGTAGCAAGACTACCTGTGGAAACGTGCTTTTGATAATCCTCTGCGTCAAATGATAACAGTGCACGTGGAGGAATCACAGGTGCTAAGTTGTCGCATCATAAAGGGTCTATGGACAGCTTCCCAAGAACTGGACAGGGTACTGCTATGAGAGAGCCGTCCTGCCCAGATCCATGGTTCTTAGTCTTCAAGTCGCGGGACAGCCTCAGGGGTCACATACAAGAGCAAAATATCACTTCAAGGGTCTCACTATGGCCTGATGGAACCATTCACTGCCCTTGGGCACACTATCGGGTGGTCACTTCTTCCTGGAATAGGGACAGCAGCAACTCTGATGAAACTTAATGGATTGGCTTATGAACTTATGGTAACAGTAAATGACACTGCTGGGGTTATAGGGGCAATGAAGCAAGAACAGCAGGCCATACGAGCAGCAGTATTACAGCATCGCATGATTACATCACTGATTACATGCATCACATGCGTAAGGCAGTCACTCCCCCAGATACTATGCAAGGGGGATGGTGGGACTGGTTGTCAGCCTTGTTAGGTCATGAAATGCTTCGATTAAGGTCATTAATAGCTCCAGTTGTAATGATACTGATGATTGATGATTGATCCTAGTTCCATGTTTTTTCTCCCTGGTGGGACGCTGTGTCTCAAAATCCATAAGTATCAAAATCTCAAGTACAAGGTGCAGCCCTTTTCTTAGCAACGTCCAAATCTGAGGATGATGGCCAATTTGAGGGCCTTAAAGAAATGTTTCATAATCAAGTTTAAATGATTTATTAAGAATAAAAGGGGGAAGTGTTATGGAAAATTATATTATAACCACATTATAATTGTATGTTGATTCATTATAGACTCATTAAATCTTGTATCCACTTAATATTTCGAATGCGTAAATGGTGTTCTGTTCTATATGATCTACTGCACAGTTGTACGGTACATTCTGATGCTATGTCTGGTACCAGCCGAGGCCAGATAAGGAACACATGGATAAGCATTAGCTGAAACAGAGCAGTTACTTACGTTGTTCCCCAACTCACCCTCACACTCAGGGTCACAGTGTCTTAAATCTATCAACAATTATTCCTATAAGTTTGTATGTTGAATACCATTGAGGCAATCTGTATCGTGGTCACAAGCTGCGTGCAGATTCAATAAACTCTTGCTACTCAATGCATATTCTTGTTTGCCTTATCGCTTTTTGACAGAATTCCACGACAGAACTTACAGAAGAACTGACCTGAAATTCACCTAGTGATATTCCAGGATTTTATGCCCGTCTAAAACCAGAGGGCTTTTGTCCAAATCTGTGACTTCCTTCTTTTATTCTTCTTTCTTTACTTTCTTTATTTACTTTACTTTTCTATTCTTATTTCTCTTTAACCCTTAGTTATTTATGTTTATTTATTCCTAACTCTTTTATATCTTTCCAATTTTTTGTCCTAATCTGACTATTTCTCAAAGCCAACTTTTACACAGTGACTAATATACACGTCTTACCATTAAGAAGATAAATGCCCAATCTCGCGTGGTGTTATTTAGCTCACCTCACCTTTACTAATTAGACTATTCTACACTTTATTTAACTGTCCTTTACTCTTTTTCTTATGTTCTCTATTTCCTCTGTTGCACTGCAGTCTTGGTCTCGATGCAATGAGGAGATTTGTTTTTTATTTAAGCTTCTGCCCAAAGCTTATATACAGGCTTCTCTGTTCTCTCTGGCCCCTGCTTCTGACACTGTAATTCTTATATCCAACATGAGTTAACTCCCCAGCACATCTCGTTTTCAAGGGAAGAAACACTCATTGTTTCCTTTGGGCCCCTTAGAACCTTAACGTCAGAAAACAACTCCATACATGGTTATCTTTACATCTCAGACATTTTCCTAATTTTCTATCTCTCAGGAATGGCTGGGTCTGGCCATGCATGCAGTTGCTGCTTTATGATCATTACATACTACATCTAATGTTTTAAAAATACAATCACAGTATTAGAGAATAAATATATATAATACATATTCATACACATATATACACAGTGGGGGAAAAAGTATTTAGTCAGTCGCCAATTGTGCAAGTTCTCCCACTTAAAAAGATGAGAGAGGCCTGTAATTGACATCATAGGTAGACCTCAACTATGAGAGACAAAATGAGAAAAAAAATTCTGAAAATCACATTTTCTGATTTTTTAATTATTTTATAATTATCATTATTTTATTTGCAAATAATGGTGGAAAATAAGTATTTGGTCAATAACAAAAGTTCATCTCGATACTTTAATCTGTTGTATATCCTTTTTTGGCAATGACAGAGGTCAACAGTTTTTTTTTAGTCTTCACAAGGTTGGCACACACCATTGCTGGTATGTTGTGTATGAGTCCCTGGCGGCGTAGTGTGTTACTGACGGTAGCCTTTGTAACGTCCCCCCCGTGTGGTTCTGGGATTTTTGCTCACCGTTCTTGTGATCATTTTGACCCCACGGGCTGAGATCTTGCGTGGAGCCTCTGATCGAGGGAGATTAGCAGTGGTCTTGTAGGTCTCCCATTTTCTGATTATTGCTCCCACAGTAGATTTCTTCACATCAAGCTGCTTACCTATTGCAGATTCAGTCTTCCCAGCCTGGTGCAGGTCTACAATTTTGTTTCTGGTGTCCTTCGACAGCTCTTTGGTCTTCACCATAGTGGAGTTTGGAGTGTGACTGTTTGAGGTTGTGGGCAGGTGTCTTTTATACTGTTAATGAGTTCAAACAGGTGCCATTAATACAGGTAACAAGTGGAGGACAGAGAAGCCTCTTAAAGAAGTTGTTACAGGTCTGTGACAGCCAGAACTCTTGCTTGTTTGTAGATGACCAAATACTTATTTTCCACCATTATTTGCAAATAAATACTTTAAAAATCAGACAATGTGATTTTCAGAATTTTTTTTCTCATTTTGTCTCTCATAGTTGAGGTCTACCTATGATGTCAATTACTGGCCTCTCTAATTTTTTAAGTGGGAGAACTTGCACAATTGGTGACTGACTAAATACTCCCCCCACCCCCCCACTGTATGGATATTTGCTCTCACATTTCCCTCCTTTGATTATTTTATTTGATTTTTTTCTTCAATCATATTCAGAATCACATTTATTTTTCATTTAGCCACTTCGGAAGGGGTAAAAGGAATCCGCGTTGTTGTCACCATCATCTGCCAGGAGCTCCATGTGCCCATTGCGATGAAGCCGTGCCATCGAAAGGGAAAACATTCTACTAAATCAACGTACCATTATAGCAGAGAGCAGAGAGGGTAGAATCATGCCTAATAAAAGAGCCACTGCCAAGATAGGCATAAGTTTTGTCATGAGCCAGGATCCCCATGGCCCCAGCCAGTCAATTAGCCATTCCAGCAAACCAAATGGATTGCCTGTCTTATGTGGGAAATATAACTAGTAACATTAGCACTCATATCAGGGATCATAAAACAACATGAAGTGTTAACCACGCGATATACGCCACCTTCCTTTGCCAATATAAGGTCCATGGCCATTCGGTTTTGTATGATTGATTTGAGTATAGCTAGCATTTCAGTATTCAAGGCATGTAATGCTCCTGATTTGTCATTTATTAGGGTCAAAAGTTGATAAGCCAATCCGTTAATTTTGTTCAGCGCTACCGTGGTACCCTCTCCCAGAAACAGAGACCACCCTACGTTGGATGCAGGGGTGGTCCATGGATCCCAAAGAGTGTAACCATCATTATGTCGTAGGATACCTGTGTTGCAGTGTTTTTTGAGCAGTTGTGTAGCGTGCTTTTGGCCTGCAAATTCTGGGGGTGGTATAAACTGGATTTTGGCATTAGGAGGCCTAGGAAACATCCCTTCCAGTTGCCTTTATTGGGTAATTTAGTCTCCACACACCCACATTGCAGCCCCTCCAGAGATTACAGCTAAATTCGAAGTCACTATTGCTACATTTAGTGCCATTGCTTCTAAGCATGGTGTAGTTAGTGTATTTAGAGCAACCTCTCGGCTTTCTTGATCTTCTGTATGAACAGAGGCAATGACCACCACTGTGTCTGGATACTTGGACTTGGGCAGCACATCCAAGGCCTTCTATGGGTTCAGTAGCATTGTCAGGACATGTTTCGCTGCCCGTAAGTAACTGTGTCATTGTGCACGGTAAGCTAAGATGTTGTACATCTGCCAATGTTAATGGCAGGACTGTCCACGGAATGTGTTGACATATTATACAACTTCGGTTAGGGCTCATGTGTTTGCTGTGTACTATTGCCGACGCACACACTAAGTTATGATTGCACTTAGCTAGTTATAATAGCTTAGCTATTTCTTGATTGTCTGTAGCATTCTCTAGGATGTCATCTAATTCATTTTGTAGTTCTTCAACTAAAGCTTTACTCACCCTTTGTAGTATTGATGGCTCGGCAGGTGCCTGTACCTGCACCTGCATTACTATTGTTACAGTGCTACAGTAATCTCACCCTGTGCGGTCAACACAACACCAATACTTTCCAGACTGCACATATGACCTCCACTCCTTCTCTAGCTCCATGCCTGAAGGTATTGAGGCTATTACGAGGTGTCTCAGCTACTCTAACCTGATTATATAAATCCGTGGATCCAATTACATGTGAGCAATCGTTACACGGGTCTCTGCACAGATATTTGTTATATCCTGCATAACAGTACACTGATGCTTGTGCTTTTTTTGGCCTGCAGGTGAAGAAGTGATTGGTCTGGTCACAGGGTTGACCAGTATCTCATCATTAGGTGCTGTCAGCCAATAGTGGTGCCAGTGCTGGGTGTATAAAACCCTATACTCCCACCTAGGGAGGTGACTATGAGCAGTAGACACCACTTCATAGCTTCTCTTCCCCTCAGTGGGTTTCTTCACAGCCTGTGCTCAGAGTGCGGGATATACCCTTTCAGCACTCGTCCCACAGTTCCGACCCTTACTGAGTTTCGGAAGAGTCAGGGAGTGGTGGTGCTCTTTTACAGTGTGAGTGATGTACCCACGTTGCTCTCCCTTCTATCTTCATTGCTTTAGCAGTGGCCCCGTCACCGGTTCTGGAAGTGCCGCCTTCACCTGTTTAGACAGACTGGAGAGAGAATTGTGTAATGCCACACAGCATCTTATCATATTATGATCCATTGTTGCTCCGTCCAATGCTGTCATCTCAGGGCTTGTACCTACATGGGGAGGTCTGCCAAACACAATCTCAAATGCACTCCCACCCACCTTAGGTCTTCCACACGTCCTCATTTGCCACAATACCAGCAGGAGGACTTTTGTCTAACTTAATCCTGTGTGCTGGCTGGCTTTGGCTAGTCCTGATTTCAGTTTTCCATTTGGGAGGCAGGTACATCATCTTGTTTTACGCAGCCACCTGCTGCCCAGGTTTTCTTCTTCTGGGCTGTTGCTGAGGTTTGTATGTCTTTGACATTTATTGTCAGGTTTCATATATGCATAGTTTGCAGTGAGCCCTGCACTAGCGACTTGCTTGCTGACAGTTTTGCTGCTGCATATGCTCTTTCATTGCTACTGTTCACTTTGTGTGTGCCTCGCATTTGCAAACAGCAACTGCTTTGAGTAAAAGTATTGCTTGCAACAGTGAGCTGCTGAGCTTGTTAGGGAATTCTTGTGCTTCCATATGGCCCCATACTCATGGAGCAACCCCCTATCTACTATCGGTTTTGTCTTTCCCTTTTTCACATGCCTTAATCAGCGCCACCAGCTCGACAGCTTGTGCTGAATACGAGGGCGGGAGCAACCCGCTGGCCACTGTCTCTGTATCCGTAACCACTGCCCACCCAACTGCCCACCCACCCCATACTCCTCTCTGGAGGCCGACCCTGGGGTTAGCTGCAAAGGTCTCATACTGTCCTTGTTTGTAGGGGACTCACATCCATGACACAATCTGGTAAATGTGTATGGTTTCCTATCAAACGAGAATGCAAACCTGAACTGAACTGAATCTTGTTTTCTACAGTTTATGCTTCACAATACATAATATTAACCATATAATTTCTTTTTCTGATTCTGAGAGTGTATTATTAAAAATAAGGCAACAGTTTACAAATAATTTGACATGTAAGGTTGATCTCTTTTAGTTTTATCCCAAACCTGTTTAGATCTATAACATTCAAGAAGAAAATGCTCTAAAGTTTTATTATTACAATCGGGCATTGAACACTGTGTTGTCTTTACACAGCAGCTCCATTTTACCACTGTTCTTATTGGAATCCACCTTACTGAGATTAACCCTGCTGTGTCTCATAACTTTTCAGACAATATTTTACTTGTGTGCTAACTAATTGATATTCATTTCTATATTGCTACATTGCATATATATCTTCTTATATATATCTTTATTAGAATCAAAGTCCCAGTTAATATTAAGTCATTCATATTTATTTGTAAAGTCTGAATATATTATTTTATAATACAGTATTTTAGATCTAGCTCTTCCTCTTTTTTTCTCTTTCCAATTGCTAATATTTCCTACCCACTTCACTTGTCTATATAATCCATTTGCTATAATTTCACAAACTACTATTTTGGGTTTCAGACCAAAGTCTATTGCCCCTAAACCTCCCTGTTCTTTACTTTTAAAAATTAGTTCTCTCTTTGTCACCTCCCGTGTGGTACCCCAAATTAAATTGCAACAAATTCTATTACATTTTTTACTCCAAACATCTGTAGGTGGAAATATACAAGACAAAAATAGAATTTTATACAATATATAGATTTTAATAATTCTGATTTTTGCCTTATAACTCGAATTATGATGAATAAATTGGCTAATTTCTTCTCGTATTTCTAATTCCTTTTCTTTTCAGTTTCCATCAACACAACCACCCGTCTGAATCTCTTCATCATATACCCGTGTTAATATTGGAGACATTTCTTTAATAAAGTTCAAATAAAACGCCATCTGGGCCTGGTGCTTTTTTTTAGGTTTAATTGTTTTATCACAGTTGCAACTTCAGTCTCTTAAATTTCATCTTCCAAGGGATCAAAAGTTTCAATGTTTGGTGTGTGAATGTCTAAAAAGTTTTTTTGTCAAATCATCAATAGTTCTTTATACATTTCTTCACATAAATGTTTTCTTTATTTCATCAGTTTATCATTTCAGTTCCTAATAGAATAGAATGTATTTGTGATTTACTTTTTCTTTGAATATATAGACATTATTTTATCTGGGTTAAAATCTTCAAGTTTTCAAGATTTTCACAATTAATTTCATCTATCTTATCCTGTCTATCAGATAATAGCTTTTCTTCATACTCAGATCTATCTTTTTTATGTTTTAGAGTAATATATTTCTTTATTAAGGAGCTATACTTTTCTTTTTTTTTCTTTATTAATTAGTCTGCTTTGAAACTTTGAAAATTGTCTTATTCTGTTAAAACAATTCCCAATATTCTTGTTCAGGTAGATAGCATTTAAGACTTAATTGATTTAATTCTATTCAATTCTTCTTTTAAATCTGAGTTTATTTTTGAATAGTTTAATATATTTATATTCCTATATTCCTATTTCTTTCTCCTTTATTAAACTTAATAGTAGTCAATACTGTTAGGTGATCTGATTCAACTTAAAGTTTAGTCATGTAGGATAAGACAGTAAACTTCTCAGAAGTATATATTCTATCAATATGGGATTTAAAAACTCTATCAAATCTTGTAAATCCAATTTTTTGAGGAAAAAGAACTTTGTACATATCATTTACTTTATTATCTTTCATAATTTGTTTTAAAATACGCCCTTCTCTTAAAATTGTTTTTAGATTAGTTGAAGAACTATCTATATCATCTGTGATAGTATTACCACAGATATACATTGATTACTCTAATTTTGTTTCCATACATAAAAAATCTATATACATCAAATCTACATACATCAACCTACTTTTATAATTTGAATATCATTCGTAAAAAATAATATCGCTATCTTCACCTAATGAAAAAATTGATTTATTATTACCCCGTATCTCCATAACATCGCATATATCATTATAATTAATTAATCTTGTTTCTTGTGAACATAGAATATCTCATTTTTCTCGCATTAAAACATTTAATTTTTTTTTCTATTCCTACTAGATTGAATTCCACAAACATTACAATTAGCTACTGCTAGGTTGCAAGAAGACATGGAAAATTATTCAAATAATTTTTTTCAAATTTTTCCCAGTAGTTCAGATCCACACTTCCCCTCGGTCTCCTTGGATTAAACACGTTTTCTTTTAGCTTCTTGAGGCAAGTGTTTAACAGTCACATTTGCTTTGTTTTCCTGTTTGGAGATCTTCTTCTGACCTTGTTTGACCTTGTTTAGTGGTCGGAGAAAGTAAGCCCATACTAAAGTCCTCCTCAGTTGCGCTTTCATGCGTTTCCTCTTCCCCGCTGTGAGATGAGTAGTCGTCCACTCGTGTCATCCTTCGACTCCTCTGAGTCACTATCGTTGCTGCTGGACACAGTCTCTCCAGATGCTTGTAGAGTTCTGTGTGGGTCATTTTTTCCATTCTGTGATTTTATGATATCCTTGTTTTTGTTAGACAGAGCTGGTTTGACATAATTGAACTTTACCAACTACCACCTGTCCGCTAGACCCTGTTCCATCCACTCTGTTCCAAACAATTGCTCCAAACCTCCTTCCTTTCATCTCCTTTATCATAAACAGTTCTTTGTTATCAGGTCATGTACCACCCGCCTTCAAGTCTGCCAGAGTTGTTCCTATCCTTAAGAAACCAACTCTGGACAGCTTGGACATCAGCAACTACAGACCCATTTCTCTTCTCTCTTTTCTCTCAAAGATTCTCAGACGTTCCGTCTACAATCAACTTTCTCTCTTTCTCACCCTAAACAATCTACAGGACCCTAACCAGTCTGGCTTCAGAGCAGCAAACTACTGAAACTGCTCTCATTGCAGTTACAGAGCAGCTCCATGCAGATAAAGCTGCCAAACTGTCATCGGTTCTGATTCTCCTCGACCTCTCCGCAGCTTTTGGAAATAAAGTTTGTGAGTGATAAATGTATTGTTGGACAATTTAAAATGTCTGTTCAGTGAAATAAAATTGAACATTTTTGTTGATGATGCCTGGTATGAAAGTATAACTTGTTCAAAGGAGATATAACCTGAGTATTGATAGATAATGTTTTTGTGCTGTTAAAAGGGCCTGGTGGGTCCATAAGATATTAAATTGCTTGTCTGTTTCTTTCTCATTCAACTTGGGTGTGTGAGAGTTAAGGAGAAAGGAGGGGCTGCAGAGAAGGCAGCTGTCCAGTGCATCACACAGATTGAGGCTGACGGCAGGGGGGCTGCTGCTGACTTCACTTTTGATCAGGCCAGTATGGTTTCACCATCTACCTGCATTCTATATATAGTCAGTATTGTTGATACACATTTAGTTTGCTTTCATTTAAAGGCTATTATAAACATATTTCTGAAGTTACTAGTGTAGTCTAAATGCTGTGGTTATATAAGAGAGAGGCTTGGCAACAGACTGAACAGTCAATGTGTTGGAAAGTAATGACCTGGTGGAAACTCTGTTGAGAGTTGTATATGCAAGTTCCAATGGTCTATTCTGATTTGAGCTGTGTGATTCATTATTGAGACTGTTTGAGGATTTGAAGTCAAAAGCATTTGGTCAATATAGGTAAATGAAGTGTTGTGCATTGCTATCACCTCAATAAGTATTTCGATTCCTCTGAAGTTGACAAATTAATTTCATTTTTACTGGTTATGGTAAAATAGTGACTTGAAGAAAGAAAAAAACAGGGAAATAATCTAAATAGCTTTTAGTAGTTTTAGTTTTAGTAATTTGTTTTAATTTACTTTGAGGGAATAAAAGAGAGTCATTGTAATGTCAAAAGAGGAAAAATAAAAGTTGAAAAGTAATTATTCCTGTCGATGTAGTTCAGAAGAATAACCCTTTGGTTACAGGCATTGCAAAAATATCAGAGAAATGGCATAAATGCTGGCCTGACATTGATCGACTATAGCCAATAGAAGGGACCCTTAACCCAGATGTAAATAAAACATTGCAGGTACTTATAGGAGAGTGTTTTTGTCTGCTTATAAGGCAGATCAAAAGAAAGGAGAAAAACATAAAGAAAAGAGATGAACAGAACATGGCATTTTCCAGTTGTTTGAAAATGAGGGACAGAAACTAATAAAAGCTGCAAAGTATAAGAAGAGATTAGAGAAGGAGAAATGTAGAAGGAATTTAACAGAAATGGATAAATGAATGGCAGAAATTAATGTACCTTTCTCACACACTGACTCGGAAAAGAGCCCCCCACCTTATGACACCTTTGGTATTAGAGCCCAAATGAAAACTTTGACCTACCAATGGTTTCTTTAATCTGAGAAGGTCAGTGTTGGACAAATGTGTTTCCTGGAGAAATGCTATGTCTGCTTTTATCCCTTTAAGATGTTTACAAATTATTGCTCACTTTACTGGACCATTTAGTCCCCTTATATTCCATGACACAAGCTTAACAGTGAATCTCATTGCACTCACCCCGCTTTTTGGCACACCATACATAATTAAACTGAAAAGTACGAAGATGGTGTGATCATATACCATGTTATTGTATATATATATATGGCAGAGAGAGAGTATAGAGATATACCTTTCAGCGCAAGTCCTTCTTTGTATCCATGTTTCTTATACCAGTAAAGGTACTATAACGTATCCTAAGAGGCTAAAATGTAGCTTTAAACTATGGTACAGCTGTGTCTCCATTCCAAAAGGTACAAACATGTGCTTTTAGAGATACAGTTGTGCTCAAAAGTTTACATACCCTGAAAGAATGTTTGCTTTTTTCAGAGAATATGAATGTTAACACAAACTTTTCTTCCACTCATGATTAGTGTTTGGGTGAAGCCATTTATTGTCAAATGACTGTTTTCTCTTTTTAAATCATAATGACAACCAAAAACATCCAAATGACCCTGATCAAAAGTTTACATACCCCAGTTCTTAATAATGTGTATTGCCCCCTCTTACATCAATGACTGCTTGAAGTCTTTTGTGGTAGTCATACTATTCGACCTGTTCCTCAGTCCCACTGCTATATACCACTTGCCTCAGAGGTAATGTTGCATTACCATGTTCATACTGAAGAATTACCACATAACCTACATTTGAACAGTAAAATTATTCAGATTATGCTATTGCTTACTGTCTCCTACTAGGTTCAATGGAAGGAACTGCAATCACTGTGTCTCCATTAGCCCTAAATCAGTTCAGCACCCTTGTGCCAGCGCGTTGTAAGCCTTGCGGAGATGACAGCCTTCAAAGGCATTTGAGGACCTGCAGAGGCATAGTGGGCTACCTCCACCAGTCAACAGGACCATGGCTGTGGAAACTTACATCACATTGAAAAGTCTGTCTGGGCTTTTTAATGTACAGAGTCGAACAGTAACTTTGTTCACTTCTTAAAATACAAATTTAATTTTAGATATTGAGGATTAAAATACTTTAAAAATGTCGCATTGCAATTTTCACCAACATAAAATCACTATTGTACAAGTGTTTAAAAAAAAAATACAACCAGGTATATAAAACTATTATCTGCAAAGGGCCAGTATGGCTGCAGGTTTTCTTTCCAAATAAGAAGAGCACTCCTGATTCCACTCGCTTAATCAATCTCGGTCTTTGTTGCAACAAAAGCCTGCAGCCACACTGGCCCTTCGCAGATACGTTTGGACACCTCTGTTATACACAGTCCTATCAGAATATTAGGACCACCTACCTAGTAGTAGCAATAAGCACCCATTTTATCAACTTCATATAGGAGCGATTGGTAGCGATTAGCGATTTTGCCTATATGGCAAAAGGAGCTAATAAACTGGGTGGTTATTGCTACTATTAGGCAGGTGGTCATAATATTCTGATAGGACTGTGTATAAAATGAAAATGCACACATCTGAATCTGAAGTGCTGAATTTAACCCAAAAATACAGATCATACATCACAAAAAAAGTCTACACTCACTTAGGCTACAGCTAACATGGTAACATGTCCTAACAGAGCTTGGTTTTAGGGAAGGCCAAACCCAGGTGAATTCTGTATTCTATAGTAGCTTGAAATTCTTTGTAGCTATGCAAGATTGGGATTTTACTTGCCAAAGGAAAGCGCGGGTAATTTAGCCCGGTTCCAAATATCAGCACATCCTGAAGAGAAGGCCCAGTGCTTGTTTCTTAAAAAAATTTTTTTTTAAAAATACACAGTTTAAATCATTTGTATTTTTCTACATTTTCCATTAAGAAACTCCACACATATACAGAACTATATCCCTACTACATTTGTGAAAGTGTTAACATCATATATAGACAGTATCTTTGAATTCTCTTTTTAAGATGGGTGTCATGCAGAGTGTGGGTCCTCACTGGTAGTAAATGAGGCACATCTGATACGATTTAGTATCGATAGATAGCCTATTCACTGTTAATTCAAGTAAAGAACAAAAACCTACCATACACAGTCTTTCAAAGACTCGAATTAAGGACCCCGACACAGTCTGTTACAAATGAGAACCTGTTCATATTTAACGATCTACACTAAATACCTTCTACATATAACAGCTAATCTCTCCAGTATCCAAATACTCTTGTCTCCTCGTGTTGCTTGGTGCTTCCAGGAATGCTAAGCTTCATTTTAAATATGTCTTCTACAACATTTGCTGTCAGATGTATAGAGAAAGCATCAAGAACAGCATTCAGAAGGTCAGGTCTCTCCTGGGCTGAGATCCCCAAGATGCTGCTTAATTTCCAGTGAGGGCTACAGCAGCTGTGTGCAGGAGGCCGCCAGCTTCCAGCCTGAGGGTGGAGTGCAGACCTTGCCATTTGCAGCCTTTCATGGAGATAAGCACAAGTGTTCTGCAGCTCAGCCCTCCAGCCTGCTACATTATCAGCAATGAGGAACCTCCAGCCGCTACTGTTCTTTGGAGACCTCTCTGCATTCTTTAACTTTCTTTACTTAGTTTTTTTCTATGACTTAGCTTTACTTTAGTGTATATATATATATATATATATATATATATATATATATATATATATATATAGATATAGATATATATATAAATATTAATTACTTATTTTGTCTCACTTTTAATATTGATATGTATAATATCGGTCGGTAAATGGAGGAACTGCAAAGTAAGAATTTCATTGTACAGTGTAACTGTAAACTCTTGAATCTCTTGAATCTGGTAGAGCTCTGTGGACACTCTTAAGAAGAAGAATTCCCATCCCTACCTTTAACCCATATATGCAGTGAAATACACACACATATGTTAGTGAGAATAGAGTGCGGTGGGGGTTAGGTACCTTCCTTAAGGGCCCTTCAGTCGTCTCCCTTAGATCCAGGAGTCAGACAGTCAACATTTCTCTATCCTTCAGGCCACGACTGCCTCCAAGACTATAACATGTTAGTCTAAGATTGACATTCACTACATTTGTAGGACTTTCTTCCTCATGTTTTACATTTGTGAAAAAATGTTTCCATCAGTTTTGTAAATTTATAGAAATGATGTAACATTCTTACTATGCCAAAAGAATTCCTCCATCCTTCATGTGTGTTTAAAAGGAGAAATAAAGCCCATAGTGGCTTCATGCTCTCTGCAGTTTGCAGGTTGTGTTCAATCTGCTTTCAGTTAAATAAAGCTTCTACTCTGATCTTCTTTCTCTTACTTGTAGAAGTAAAATCCTCTCTGAATGATGGTATTAATTTTTCCCTAGATGGTTAGACCAAATCTGACCGATTATAAAAACATTAACAACGGAAAAGGAGAGTTGGGATGAACAAATGAGAAAGATAGAAAGACTTCCTTTTTGTTGATTAAAGGACATGATGTTCCACTCCTGCAAAGGTATTCCCAACATGGTTAAGTACATTCTAGAAGCTGTGTTCCCAAATAAAAATAAGATAAAATGGAAAGACATCAAGGGGGTTAGAGGGATGAGAAAGATTAAAATACTTCCTTTTTATTGATGAACGGACACAATGTTCCACTTCCAATGTTCCAATGCTACAGGTCTGCATTCAGAGTTAACACAAAACAGCGACTCCATCTGGGAAAAAAAAAAAGACACACACGAACAAAGACAATCACACAAATTATAGATAGACAATATTACTTTAATAATAAAATGAAAAAATACATAAAATGTAATAGAACAATGTAAGAAGTGTCCGGCAGCTCATCAAAATTCTGGGGGTGGTCCTCTTAGTTTGCCAGACATCACAAAAGGTGCCTAGAGGGTCTGGCTGTCATTGGAGTCATTACAACGCCAGCGGCCATCCACATTGATGAAGACCCCCTGAAACATGATGGCCACCATGGTTTTCTGAAAAACACAATAAAGAAATAAAGAAAAGGTGTCCGTGTGTGTCTGAAAATGTGTCTGAACTGTCATTGTACACATTTATAAAAGCTCCACATTACTAGAAAATCTAATCACAAAAAAGCATCAACAAGAATTTACCAGGAAGACATCCTGCACTGATGAGTCCGTTGTTTCGGCATGCAGGAAGAACTTGACCTCACTGATGAAAGGTTCGATGCACTGAATGAACATGGACATGGGTGGACATGGTACTGAACATAAAATTAGGAAACGACAAACTGGTTCCAAAAGCCTCATCATTCAGGTGAGTTTGTAGCTTGATGCAGGCCACTCTGCTGGGAAGGCAGCCGTAAATACAACGAAAAGCATGAGGTTGAAAGTAATCAGGTCACAGAACATCTATCTACAATAAAACCATGAGTCCACTCCACTGACTGACCTCCAGTGAGCACCCACCAGTGCTCCGACTCCAGACCGTTGTAGCTGGCCTTGTGCTGAAGCTTCACCTCTACCAGCTGCAGAAATCATGTGGACAAACATCTCATCAGTGTGAATATTGATTTGAAGTAAATTTCCTTCTACAGCAGTTAGGTAATAAAATGTGTGTGTGCAGAGTAACTGTATTAGAAACACAATAAAAACATTATGTTTGCTCTGTCCACCTCTCTGCAGGACTGCTACAGGGATGGTGAAAGAGAAAAGAAGATCTTTAGACTGTTCGAGTAACCAAACAGGAAAAAGTTTACATTTAAACAAAGAGTGAAAGATTTCTCTTCTTCAGAGATGCCTCCGACCTACCTTTTTTATAAGTCATTACATAGAAATACGCTTCTGAAATATTTCTGTCATTTTTTCAAACTAAGTGAGAAAGATTCAGGTTATTTTGAGCAAACAGAGAGAAAATCAGACTAAGACTAAGTAAAATTCCTCCTCCCCCTATTTGTTATTAAAACAAGGTGAAAATGTTTTACCGCTACTAAAGCAGAGAAACGAAGTCTGTGAAAAAGTTCAGCTTACAGAGGTACAGAGCGCCGCTACTCAGTAAATGAAGCGTTAGCTACGTTTGTTCAATGCAATAGAAAGCAGTTGCTAACTGAATGCACCATCGCAAGCGCCAGTCCAGGTCGCAGTATCAACCGACGTCCGCTGCTGGTCCAGGATCTGCCTCCACCTAGAACAGAGAAAATAAGCCGTTACAGCTGAAACAGCAGTACCACTGGCCGCAGCTGAACCCTGAGGAAAGTTCTGCAGGTGGTAAAAAGCTCAGTAAAGCGTCATGCACAGTTAGGTGTCGGTAAACAACCGATCAGTTTTATTCCTATATATATATATATATATATATATATATATATATATATATAGGATAATAAAAATGTAGATCTCAGTGTAACTACCTGACGAATACACACACAATATCAGTTTATAACTTTAATGAGACCCACCTGGTACATCTGCCCCACTTTTGCTGAGCTCACCATCTAAAAGAGGAATGGGAAACCTAGGTCCAGAGTCCAGCACAGTTTGATGATTTCCCTGTTCTAGGAGACCAGCTAAACCTGCTAAATAATGAAGAGCTGAATCAGGAGTGTTTGTGCAGGAAAATCAGCAAACTGGAGGAATCCAGCCCTCCTAGACCAGAGGATCTATTCAGGATTTCACTGATATCTCTTCTCTTACCTGGAATTATGTTCATAGAGCTCCTCTTCTGGGAGTTCTTAGCCATATGCTAGATCTGACCAAGTAGGAGCGGTTATTGTCACTAAGATCACTGCGAATGAGACAGAAATCTGATCTTATATCATCACATATACTCTGAAGCTTTATGAATATGGCTCTAGATTTAGTAAACATTAAACAATAGTCAAATTAATTTTACTGGACAACAAATGTTGTCTCATCGTATTAAATGTTACATTACCTCAAGGAGAGAATTCCGATAGGCTCTTCGATAGGAGCCTCAGTGGACTTCACTTTACCTACAAGGTACTGGAAGAGATTTGGGAAAAGACACAGAGGCCCTGGACCACCGTGGACTACGGACACAGCGATCATTCTTCCTATATGGAAGTATTCATCTTCACCTGCAGCTAAATCTGTAAATAGTTCAGTGATTTATATCATTACATCTTTGTCAGCAGTATAATTAAAAATGTTGAGATTAATCAGTTTTACCTTGACTGGTGAATGCTAGATATTTTGCAAGGCTTCTGCCTTCAAAGAGTCTTCTTGTTCTTATGGAGTCCATTAGCAATGTAAGAAATTCACGTTTAGGCCCTCATGTGTCCAAAGCCTTTTCTGTCTGCCCAACATCATCAGAGAATTTTACCAGCATGTCACAGGATGGGTTGTACGTAGATCTCTTAAATTCTCGCATGGCTCCATCCCACCCATTTGCTCTGTTAATGTTGAATCTGCTGCAAGACGTTTTATCTAGAGAGACTGGACACTACATTTGAAGCGGTCAGTCCCTTACTGAAAATTAACCAGACATACAGAAGTTTATTTATGGTTTCACCATGGTCAAAAAAAAAGTAGTGATCTGACACTTATTAAGTGGGCAAACCAGGAAAACTCTGTCTCCTTACCTTCTCAGAGTAAATGGCCCCCTGCTTATCTATTTTTTTTACATCTTTGAAACCCACTGGGAATTTTTTGCGATTAATCCTTCATGTCCCACATGCGTTGATTCCCCACTCCTTGAGTCGGACCATAAGAGTTGGTAATGTATAGAAGTTGTCAAACCAAACTGTGTGACATTAACTTTTAAATAGCTGCACAAGGTCTTCGATTACTTTAGTAGCCAAATCAGTTATGCACCCATCATGCTGCCTGTGTATACATCAGAGTCTAAGGTATATCCCGTATCTTAAGTTGCAATGATCCGCAATTTAAAAACTCCAGGTTTGCCCTTCATATACTGCTTGAATCCTGAGCAACCATTTGATTTTATGATTCTCTCGTCTGTACTCAGATTTTCATCAGCCTGGAAAAGCTGCTGACACTTGGTTTTGAGGTGGTCCATCAAGTAACACAACTTCCTAAGCTGTCTCACAGCTATTTTCTGTGGCAGGATCTACACCATGAAGGATTGCCATCAATTCCTTGAAACAGTCACAGGACATGAATAACTTGGCCTATGAACCGTGAAGAGATCTGGTTTCCCAATATGTAAATGAGGAGCCCAAACTGTAAAATTCACCCGGGGTCACTTCTTCCCCATGCCCCATGATGGTTCACATAAGACAGCCTATTCCGTATAAGCTCCCACCCCTAACAGCATATTTGTACAAACACTTAGAATACGTATATTTACCGATAAGAGGTAGTTGGTTGATCCCTCTGCTCATCTTGTTCTTCATCATCCTTTTCTTCCTCTTCATCCAGCAGCTCCGCCTTAATGAAGTCCTCTTCTTCAATGGTCAAGCCTTCATGGTCTTTATCACTGTCATGTTCAGCGATAAGCCTAAGCTCGTCAGGGCCTAGTCGCTGTCTCCTCTTCAGACTCCATAAGACATGCATATTGAGCCTTGTCTCCATCCATCTCAAAATAATAAAATAAGAGAGATTCAAATGAAGGTGGTGACAGTGATGTTATTTTAAAGTTAGTAGAATTCAATCACAAATACTTTTTGTTTTGTCAGAAAAGCTAAGGTCCATATATATATATAAATTGCCCAGACTGACATGTTGTTCACCTATATGGTAGCATAGCCTACTTTAGTCTCTTTCAAATAAATGTAGCACTAGAAATATTTTTGAAAATTATGCAAATTTGACAAATATTTTATTGATAAAATAAAAATAAAATAATATTATTTCTCTGTTATAAGTACAAATTTCCACAGATAAAATATACTATTAAAAAAGAAAGTTATGAATTGCCCAGACTGACATGATCTCCTCTACGCTTTCTGCCTCAGCTAACTTACTTCAGCCAGTCACTTCAGTGTAATGCTGAAAACAATGAGCAAAACTCAGGTGATTTCTAACAGACTTTAGACAGAATTGAAGTAAAACAAGTTTTAAATGATTTCAATATTAAATAAATATAATCTTACTAACATAAATATAATCTTACTCACATAAATATAATCTTACTTACATAAATATAATCTTACTCACATAAATATAATCTTACATAAATATAATCTTTCATAAATATAATCTTACTAACATAAATATAATATTACATAAAAATAATCTTACTTTCATAAATATAATCTTACTAACATAAATATAATCTTTCATAAATATAATCTTACATAAATATAATCTTACATAAATATAATCTTTCATAAATATAATCTTACTTTCATAAATATAATCTTACATAAATATAATCTTACATAAATATAATCTTTCATAAATATAATCTTACTTTCATAAATATAATCTTTCATAAATATAATCTTACTTTCATAAATATAATCTTTCATAAATATAATCTTACATAAATATAATTTTATTCTGAAGATATTGTGTTGAGCAGCTTGTTTTAACCCCAGTGCTGCAGACTGCAACAGCTCCGGTAGAGCTAGATTAGCTTAGCTTAGCTTAGCTCATCTTAGCTTGGTTCACTACTATTCACTTATTTGTGTAAAACTGCTGCAAACTTTACAAACTACTAAACAAACGAGACTAAAGGGAATGTGATAAACTCTCCACACGTGTTTATTTCCATCTAGATGAAGATAAATCATTCTAATGATTCAGAGAGGAGAGCTCTGCACCTGACTGACTAAACCTAGAGCACGACTCTCTAAATCACCTCAGCTCTGCCAAAGCGGCAGCACTGATAATATCACACCTTCACCATTAAAGCCACGTTTTCTGAGCAGAAATGAGAAGTAATAAAACTAATAAAGCGTTTTAACCCGATCTGACCTCCTCTGACTAACAGCCCTTCTCTCTGTGTGTGGTTATGGTGCTCCACTCTCTCCGCTGCTCTCCGTGAGCGGGCGGGTGAATGAAGGCCTCTTTCTTTATGTAGAAAAGCCTCGACTCAAACCGCCTGACCAACAACATCAGCTTTTAGCCTGGATTTCAGCTGCTGGAGCAGTTTTCACATTTACAATCAGAGACTGGAGATATGAGGCTTTAATCCAGCTAAATGATTGTTCTGCAGTTTGAATGGGTGAGCTGGTTCCCAGCCCTTCAGTGCTGGTCTACAGGCTGTATAAAGCACTGAGAGCAGGTCTGTGTGTGAGGGAGCTCTGCTCTACAGACCGCCTGAAATAAAGCCCTGAACACTTTGAGAACAACTGACTTCATCTAACATCTCAGTGCTGTGTGGCATTTTGACCCTTTTTATCTAAAAGGCAGCTTAATAAATCCTAAAAAGTTTGAAGTGCCACAACCCTTCTTTATTGAACAGCAGCTGATCAGAGTATTGATCCTCTATCAGATTCAGATTGAGGCAAAACCCTCAGTTCTGTAAGAGAAATGTACAACTGGATTTTAATGCTTTGCAGTGTTTAAACTGGGCTTTTCTAATATATATTTTTCTATTTCTTCACTGTCTAACTTGCACTTTCATGTTATTTTAAACAGACTATTGGTAGAAAACCTGAAGATTTGCAGTTACGACTGCATGTGAAGGTACGTAAATCATTTAAATGAATTTTAAAAGGGCAAATTGTCCCTAATTAAATCTACTAAATTCACTGCTTACAGATTTGTACTGTTTTCTAGGTCACCTTAAATGAGCTGCTCATGTAAAATCTGTAGCTTTAATAATCTAGAAGACTAGACCTGCTGAGACGCTACAGACTGAAGCATGGACATGGGGGTCCTAGCCTGTCAGGACCATGTTTATACAGTGATGCCCCGTTCTTTCAAGACATGGACCACCCTTACGTCTTGGAAACGTAGGAGTTGAAGTTAAATGTCACTCAAAATAGAAATACTTGAGTAAAGATACTGTACTGAAGTCATTGTTTATTTAATGAATTACATTTACTGAGTTACTGTCCACCACTGCATGGATATAACATTATCTTATATGCTGTTTTATTTATGAATTTGCAGGACGTGAATAAAGATGACCTGAGCGACAGCTACGTTAATCCTGTCCTGAAGATAATGGTGTGCAGACAGAGTGTCCTAAACTTCTAGATCTGAGGAGATTGTTTATTCACTCTAAAAAGCAGCTTTTCTGAGCTGCTGTCCTGCTGTTTATTGTGTCTGAGGCTTTTGCTGAAATCTGGTGAATACTTGAGTTCCTGTTTGCTAGAAATCTGCCCATAAGAAAAATGTTCTTTATGTTCACATATTTACTACATTAGTTTTTAGTTTGTTATTTGAAGATTTTACTATAAATTAAAAAGCGTTATCTTCTGCTGTGCTAAAATGACTTGTTCTTAGACTGCATACTGGGCCAGTCTGGATTCAAGGATCAGTCTTCAAAACCTTTGTAAATATGACTGTAAACAGTGAGCACAGTACAGTTTGTCAGAGACGTGTTTTCAGATTTAGCGATGTTAGCGATGTATAAAATTAATTCATTTTCCTAAAGTCATTCTTTAAACGTAATGCTCTTTGTTTTTTCAGTTTTTCAGACTCTGAGTGTTTTATTTTCATTTATTTTTTTTATATTTACTTTTTTTTTTCAGTGAAAAACTATAAACATGCACTTTTATTGTTGACACTTAATGCACTGTTGGTCTCTAATAAAAATAATGTATTACATGCCATCCATGTGTTGAGTCAGTAAGACTTGTTCTGTTTACTAAAGAAATCTTTGAGATTCATGTAAATATTTGAATGTTTACATTTCACCAGAATTATATTAGATTATGTATCAAATTATTTTAGTAAAAATACACGACTGGACTGATTTTAGTAATGTTGAATGTGTGTCATGCTGGGTCAGGATCAGTGAACACAGGGAAACACTTGCAGGGATGCAGGACTTTAATGAAAAACGGGACACAGGGGAACAAAACAGACACGCAAAGCTAAATCAGAGGTTCAGGAATCTAGTGGACAAAACTGGAAAGTAAGGAACAGAAACACAAACCGGGTAAAGTAGCACACCTGGGACTGGGAGGTAGCTGAGCGGTATACGAGAGAACAGGACCCTAAACTAACCGAACACACTGTGAGGAGTTTGGACGAGGATACAAAAGGAATCGAAACTTATGAAGGAAGAACTGTGAAGCAGAGCTTCAGAAATAACCACCAAAACAAAACGACTTCTGATAAAAACCATAAACAAAAACCAAGAACCTGGAGCTACGAAGCAAGACTTCCAAAACCAGAGAGCTGGAAACGCTGACAGAAACAAACAGGAACTACCAGAGCAGACAGAGTAACGAGGACAACAGACCACAGACCAAACCTGCAGCGACAGACTGTCCTCCCCCTTTGAGCAGCCCGTAGAGCGCAGTGCTGCAGAGGCTGCAACAGCTCTAATTCAGACACCGGCTGAGTGAAACGCTGCGGCTTAAGCAGCTCCAGTCTCAGCTGCTCAGAGCTGCGCTAACGAGGGAAGCCGGCCGCAGAGCGCATGCGCAGCCGACTTCCGGAATCCCCGCCTCCTTATTTGGGCTTGGGGGCGGAGTCCGGGGATCGCCCTGGGGGAGCGCCAGACAACGCAGGCCTGACAGTGCGACATTATGGAGCTGTAATTAGGAAGCTAATATTGTCTGCAGAAATGAAATAAACTTCACTAAAAGAAAGAACTGATTGAAGTTCAGTTCACTTATTTAATCTATGTAACATTTAAGTCTTGAAAATGAGTTGAAGTTACTTAAATATATCTGAAATTAAACACAGAAAATTGCAAAAAAAAAACTAATGTAAGTAAATTTTACTCATCATGTTGTTTCAGTGTCCTTCATCTGGATTCCACAGGATCTGTTGTATCAAAGCCTGGTTACTGTCAAGTCAATCAAATTTATTTGTATAGCGCTTTTTACAACTGTTGTTGCCACAAAGCAGTTTTACATAATTAGTCATTAGTAAAAACACAAGAAGACATGAAAGTATGTATTAGTATTGTATTAAACTGTTTATATTAAGCTGTTTATATTAGACTGTTTATATGAGGCTGTTTATATTAAGCTGTTTATATTAGGCTGTTTATATTAGGCTGTTTATATTAGGCTGTTTATATTAGACTGTTTATATTAGGCTGTTTATATTAGGCTGTTTATATTAGACTGTTTGTATTAAACTGTTTATATTAGACTGTTTGTATTAAACTGTTTATATTAGGCTGTTTATATTAGACTGTTTATATGAGGCTGTTTATATTAGGCTGTTTATATTAGGCTGTTTATATTAGACTGTTTATATGAGGCTGTTTATATTAGGCTGTTTGTAATAGGCTGTTTATATTAGGCTGTTTATATTAGGCTGTTTATATTAGGTTGTTTATATTAGGCTGTTTGTATTAGTTTTCCAGCAGAGAGAGAAGTGCAACTTCACAGTGGTCCACATCTGCTCTGCTCCCATGATGAAACTGATGTCTGCAAAACGAGCTGAAAAAAAGGACCTGTTCCTCTACTGCTTCAGAAGTAACAATGAAGATGAAGATGAAGATGAAGATGATGATGAAGATGATGGGACATCTACTAAAATACAAACCTCTGCCCTGACTTGGTGGTTTTATTGGAATGTACTGCATATGTTTTTTTGAGCAATGCCTTAGAAACTCTTTTTTTAGTTCTTTAAAGGCGTTGTTCCAAAACATTTCTGTTGCGCTCTTGGGTTTAAGAGTGAAATTTAAAATTGCTCATTAAAAATTGTAATTACACTCCTGAATTACCATTTTTTTAATTCAGTGTTCATTTGGTTCATGGGCAGCAGATTCCAAAACAGTGTGTAAGTGGATAATGTAAGTTTTATTAATTTAATATTTTTAATTATTTAATAATATTTTAGCATTAAATGAATATTGATTTATGTTCTAACCACTTCCTTATAAATATATTACTGCAATAAAAAAAAAGGAGCGTAAGAGTGTAAAGGTCTGAAAACTACACATTCCAAGATTTTCAGTAATGGTCTGCTGCGCTTAATGGTGAGATCTTTGCCAACAACCACTTTAGGACCTTTGGTCAGGACTGATGCTACAAAACATATAAAAAACTCTAATGTACCAACATCAAAACTAATAAAATAATTACTACATGTCTTAAATTAAATCAAAATACAACTAAATAATGCAATAATCTGTTATAGTAAAATGTTTATATTTATTATTTTGTAAAATTACTTGAAACAATTCATCTGAATGTAATATTCAGTTGGTTTTGTTACGGGACGGTCAGGGAGAGGACCCAAGTGCAGAGAGGAAAGCCTGTAAGGACAGGCCTTAATGTGTGATATAAGGTTAATGTATGTGTGGTTGATGTGACTGTGGGTGCTTTTGTGTACTTGTGGGAGAACAGTTGCTCCCAGCTGGGTTTGAACCAGCAACCCTGGCAATGGAGGTCCCACACCTTACCACTGCACCACCAGCAAGCACAGGCAAGTGGTGGAGTTGCACCCCTTAAAACAATGAAAAATAGGGGGGGGGGGCACAACCTGGCAGAGGACAAGGCGGCGTAGTTCAGACTTAGGATATTTAGCACTAAAACAACTGAAGAAAAACAAATGCAGGGAAGGAACTGAAGCAGCTCTTAAAACAAAGGAACTGAGGTTCAGTGATTCACGTAAACTCTTCAGCTGTGCTCTCTTCAGCTTCTCTCTTTCAACCCTGTTCTCTTGTTTTGCAACTTTTCTTCTTTCAAGACTTTTATTTTTCTATTTCCTTTTCAGCTTGTTTTCTTTCATCTTTTCAAACATCTCTCTTTCTTTCACGTCTGTGTACCGTACCGGTCACCCCTCAACAAAGGTGGAACAGAGAAGCTCCAGGTCACATCTTTAAATGCTGTGATGACCAGGTGTGTCTGGTTGGCACTGATGACCTCTAGGATCTCTGGGGATTGGAGTTCCCTTGGGTAACCGTGCCTCGCCGCTGTCGCCCTCTGCTGGTAGGTGGCGGCAGACACACTGACCCCTTACAGGTTTAGAATTTTCCAAATGTTTTAATGTGGGTTTTCCTTCATTGCAGCCAAATTTGAGAATGATGATTTGTAAAATTTGCATGTGTTGATTGGCTGCATTGTAAGAGCCTCATCTTTAAAAAAGTGCACCACAACACAACACACAACAAAACAACACAACAACACAACACAATGCAACATCACAACACAACACACAACAAAACAACACAACACAACACAACACAACAACAACACAACACAACAACACAACACAACACAACACAACACAACAACACCACAACAAAACAACACAACACAACACACAACAAAACAACACAACACAACACAACACAACACAACACAACAACAACACAACACAAAACAACACCACACAAAAACACCACAACAAAAAAGCACAACACACAACACCACACCACAACACAACAATACACAACACAACACAACAATACACAACACAACACAACAAAACAACACAACACAACACAACACAACACAACACAAGACAACACAAAACAACACAACACAACAACACAACACAACACAACACATCAAAACAACACAACACAACAATACACAACACAACACATCAAAACAACACAACACAACAATACACAACACAACACAACAACACAACACAACACAACACAACACAACACAACAACACAACACAACACAACACAACACATCAAAACAACACAACACAACACAAACCAACACAAAAACACCACAACACAAAACAAAACACAACACAACACAACAACACACAAAAACACCACAACACAAAAGCACAACACAACACAACACAACAACACAACACAACAACACCACAACACAACAACAAACTTTAACACAACAACACAACACTACAACAACACAACACCACAACACAACAACACAAGACCACACAAAAACAACACAACAAAACAACACCACAACACAACGCCACAACACAACACCACAACACAACTACACAACACAACAACACAACACCACAACAACACAACACCTCAACACCACAACACAACAACACCACAACACAACACACAACACAACACAACATAACACACAACACAAAAACACAACAACACAACACAACACAATGCAACATCACAACACACAACACCATAACACAACAAAACAACACAACACTTCAACAAAACAAAAACACAACACAACAACACACCACGACACAACACAACAACAAAACAACACAACACAACTGCACAACAACACCACAACACAACACAATACCACAACACAACACAAAAACACAACACAACACAACAACACAAAAACACAACACCACAACACAACATAGAAACACAACACAAAACAACTCAAAAACACAACAAAACACAACACCACAACACAAAACACAACACAACAACACTACACTACAACAACACAACACCACAACACAACAAAACAACACAAGACCACACAAAAACAACACAACACAACAACACAACACCACAACAAAACAACACCACAACACAACAACACACCATGACACAACAACACAACACCACAACACAAAACCACAACACAACACAAAAACACAACACAAAAACACCACCACAACACAACAACACAACACAACATAACACACAACACAACACAAAAACACAACACAAAAACACCACCACAACACAACAACACAACACAATGCAACATCACAACACAACACACAACACCACAACAAAACAACACAACACAACACAAAAACACAACACCAAAACACAACACCAAACACAACACAAAGCAACATCACAACAACACAAAAACACAACACAAAAACACAACACCACAACACAAAAACACAACACCACAACACAGCAACACAACAAAACAGAACACCACAACACAACAACACAACAACACAACACAACTGCACAACAACAACACCACAACACAACACAAAACCACAACACAACACAACACACAACAACACAACACAAAAACACAACAACACAACACAAAAACACAACACAACACACCACAAGAAAACACAACACAATACCACAACACAACACAATACCACAACACAACACAAAAACACAACACAACACAACAACACAAAAACACAACACCACAACACAACACAACACAGAAACACAACACAAAACAACTCAAAAACAACAAAACACAACACCACAACACAAAAACACAACACACAACACAACACAACAATACACAACACAACACCACAACACAACACAACACAACACCACACAACACAAAACAACACAACAAACCAACACAAAAACACAACACAACACCACAACACAAAACAAAACACAACCCAACACAACACAATGCAACATCACAACACAACACACAACACCACAACACAACAAAACAACACAACACAACACAAAAACACAACACCAAAACACAACACCAACAACACTACACTACAACAACACAACAACTCAACACAACAAAACAACACAAGACCACACAAAAACAACACAACACAACACCACAACACAACACAACAAAACAACACCACAACACAACAACACACCATGACACAACAACACAACGCCACAACACAAAACCACAACACAACACAACAACACAACACCACAACAACACCACAACACAACACAACACACAACACAACATAACACACAACACAACACAAAAACACAACACAACACAACACAAAAACACCACCACAACACAACAACACAACACAACATCACAACACAACACACAACACCACAACAAAACAACACAACACCAAAACACAACACCACAACACAACACAAAGCAACATCACAACAACACAAAAACACAACACAAAACCACAACACAACACAACACACAACAACACAACACAAAAACACAACAACACAACACAAAAACACAACACAACACACCACAAGAAAACACAACACAATACCACAACACAACACAATACCACAACACAACACAAAAACACAACACAACACAACAACACAAAAACACAACACCACAACACAACACAGAAACACAACACAAAACAACTCAAAAACAACAAAACACAACACCACAACACAAAAACACAACACACAACACAACACAACACCACACAACACCACACCACAACACAATACAACACAACACAACAACACAACAAAACACAACACAACACAAAACAACACAACAAACCAACACAAAAACACAACACAACACCACAACACAAAACAAAACACAACCCAACACAACACAACACAACACAACGCAACATCACAACACAACACACAACACCACAACAAAACAACACAACACAACACAAAAACACAACACCAAAACAACACCACAACACAACAACACAACACAAAGCAACATCACAACACAACACACAACACCACAACACAACACAAAAACACAACACAACACAAAAACACAACACCACAACACAACAACACAACACAATGCAACATCACAACACAACACACAACACCACAACACAACAAAACAACACAACACCACAACAACACAACAAAACAACAACACAACACAACACACCATGACACAACGAAACACCACAACACAACTGCACAACAACAACACCACAACACAAAACCACAACACAACACAACAACACAACACAAAAACACAACACAACACACCACAAGATAACACAACACAATACCACAACAACACAACAAAACAACACAAAAACACAACACCACAACACAACACAACACAGAAACACAACAACACAACACAACACAAAAACACAACACAACAGAAAAATACAACACAAAAACACAACACCACAACACAAAAACACAACACCACAACACAGCAACACAACAAAACACAACACCACAACACAACAAAACAGAACAGCACAACACAACAACACAACACAGAAACATAACACAACACAAAACAACTCAAAAACACAACACATCACAAAAACACAACACAAAAACACAACAACACAACACCACAACAAAACAACAACACAACACACCATGACACAACACAACAACAACACCACAACACAACACAAAAACACAACACAACACACCACAAGAAAACACAACACAATACCACAACAACACAACACAGCAACACAACAAAACACAACAGCACAACACAACAACACAACATCACAACACAAAAACACAACACAAAAACACAACACCACAACACAACAATACAACACAACACCACAACAACAAAACAACACAATAACACCACAACACAACAAAACAGTACCACACCATGCCACAACAACACAACTCCACAACACAACACAAGCGCGTTCTGCATGTCTGGATCTCTGAGGATTTGTTGAGACGGATCATCTCTGGAGAAAAATCTCCTTCTGTTAAGAGTTTGATCTGGTTTGAAACTGGTTACAGGATTTTACACCTTAAGCTCTTTTACATGCTTCTCCTTTCCCAGCTTCACCTGATGAGCTCAAAAGCTGCTGAACTTCTGGACAGGGAGGGAGGTTCTAGCTAGAGAGCTCGCCCATGCCCATCACCAAGATCTCCAATCTTTCAGAAATGATTAGCTGTCCTGCACTGATTCACATCACACAGCGTTTGAGCTCGTTTAGATTCATCTGTCTCTCTCTCTCTCTGTCTCTCTCTCTCTCTCTGTCTCTCTCTCTCTCTCTCTCTGTCTCTCTCTGTCTCTCTCTCTCTGTCTGTCTCTCTCTCTCTCTGTCTCTCTCTCTCTGTCTCTCTCTCTCTCTCTCTCTGTCTCTCTCTCTCTCTCTGTCTCTCTCTCTCTCTCTCTCTCTCTCTCTGTCTCTCTCTGTCTCTCTCTCTGTCTCTCTCTGTCTCTCTCTCTCTCTCTTTCTAGCGACTTCTTTAAAGCGACTAGCGACAAATCAAGCGACTTTTTCTGCTGTTATTTGACCCTTTTGGAGATGAACACACATGCGACCGTCAACAGCTACTTTCCTTACTGAGGAGCAGCAGCAGCACTGGCGGTGTTCACCACGCCAATGGCGTCCCGTTGAGGCAGCTTGGGACTCTGTGGATTTCCTGCTGCTCTGACAGTCTTTTAGCTTCAGTCTTTTAGCTGGTAGTTGTGTTATTTTCCTGTAAATATGGTGGTGGTCAGTAGTCTAGCTCTGGTCACATCAGTGTAGGGGTGAGGGCCCTTTATTTGTTTATTATTATTTTTCTTTTCTCCTGTGTTAAATGAGGGAGGAGGTAAGACCACTGTGTTTTATGTTTCTTTTTATAGGTTATTTAGTAAGATGGGATGTGAGGTTTTGTTTATTTTGGTCTTTTCTCACCCTGAAGGTTTATGATGTTGACCGTTGTTTGTTTGTCATGTTGAAAATAATAAAAGATTTCACTTGAGCATCAGATCTGTTGTGCTGGTTCGTTTATTTATCTCCCCAAAGCTCTAGACCTCAACTTTACTATATTATAAATGGGGTGATGAACGGGGTCAGAAGTTCACTTTTAATGTTGTAAATAAATCAGCCCAGGTTTCAGAAAGCAATTGTAGCTAATCTACGGCTGCCAGTGGGCTTTAAGTTATGTGTTGAGGCGATAAACTAAAGCAGTAATAAATGCTGTTTAATGTAGAATGAGTTTTCTAATGAACCTGAATGAGCATCTCTTACCAGCCTCAATGTTCCACAGCCTCCTACCCTGCTACCTTTGGTGCAATTCTGTCTTAAATTGTAGAAGCATCACAGTAGGTCCTTTTTTTAAAGAAGAGTTCAGGAGGAAAAAGATACAAGTGTGTGAAACGTTCAGAAACTGGTTGTAAAGGGACGACAATTATCATTCACAAGCCCTGAAACATGCCTGCAGTCACTGTCCATCAGTTTGCTGGTAAGGTTGAAATGTGCAGTGCTGGGAGTCCAGAAGCAGGACTGGGATCTTAATTTTAGACCTCCTTTTACACTGCCGTTCCCACAGGTCAGAATGTCTGCTTTTGTAGACGTGTAATGCTGAAAACAATGAGCAAAACTCATTTTAAATGATTTCAATATTAAATAAATATAATCTTACTCACATAAATATAATCTAACTTTCATAAATATAATCTTACTCACATAAATATAATCTTACATAAATATAATCTTACATAAATATAATCTTACTCACATAAATATAATCTTACATAAATATAATCTTTCATAAATATAATCTTATTCTGAAGATATTTTGTTGAGCAGCTTGTTTTAACCCCAGAGCTGCAGACTGCAACAGCTCCGGTAGAGCTAGATTATCTTAGCTTATCTTAGCTTGGTTCACTACTATTCACTTATTTGTGTAAAACTGCTGCAAACTTTAAAAACTACTAAACAAACGAGACTAAAGGGAATGTGATAAACTCTCCACACGTGTTTATTTCCATCTAGATGAAGATAAATCATTCTAATGATTCAGAGAGGAGAGCTCTGCACCTGACTGACTAAACCTAGAGCACGACTCTCTAAATCAGCTCAGCTCTGCCAAAGCGGCAGCACTGATAATATCACACCTTCACCATTAAAGCCACGTTTTCTGAGCAGAAATGAGAAGTAATAAAACTAATAAAGCGTTTTAACCCGATCTGACCTCCTCTGACTAACAGCACTTCTCTCTGTGTGTGGTTATGGTGCTCCACTCTCTCCGCTGCTCTCCGTGAGCGGGCGGGTGAATGAAGGCCTCTTTCTTTATGTAGAAAAGCCTCGACTCAAACCGCCTGACCAACAACATCAGCTTTTAGCCTGGATTTCAGCTGCTGGAGCAGTTTTCACATTTACAATCAGAGACTGGAGATATGAGGCTTTAATCCAGCTAAATGATTGTTCTGCAGTTTGAATGGGTGAGCTGGTTCCCAGCCCTTCAGTGCTGGTCTACAGGCTGTATAAAGCACTGAGAGCAGGTCTGTGTGTGAGGGAGCTCTGCTCTACAGACCGCCTGAAATAAAGCCCTGAACACTTTGAGAACAACTGACTTAATCTAACATCTCAGTGCTGTGTGGCATTTTGACCCTTTTTGTCTAAAAGGCAGCTTAATAAATCCTAAAAAGTTTAAAGTGCCACAACCCTTCTTTATTGAACAGCAGCTGATCAGAGTATTGATCCTCAATCAGATTCAGATTGAGGCAAAACCCTCAGTTCTGTAGGAGAAATGTACAACTGGATTTTAATGCTTTGCAGTGTTTAAACTGGGCTTTTCTAATATATATTTTTCTATTTCTTCACTGTCTAACTTGCACTTTCATGTTATTTTAAACAGACTATTGGTAGAAAACCTGAAGATTTGCAGTTACGACTGCATGTGAAGGTACGTAAATCATTTGAATGAATTTTCTAATTCCTACAGTTAATGTTGTCTATAGCATTTTAAAAGAGCAAATTGTCCCTAATTAAATCTACTTAATTCACTGCTTACAGATTTGTACTGTTTTCTAGGTCACCTTAAATGAGCTGCTCATGTAAAATCTGTAGCTTTAATAATCTAGAAGACTAGACCTGCTGAGACGCTACAGACTGAAGCATGGACATGGGGGTCCTAGCCTGTCAGGACCATGTTTATACAGTGATGCCCCGTTCTTTCAAGACATGGACCACCCTTACGTCTTGGAAACGTAGGAGTTGAAGTAAAATGTCACTCAAAATAGAAATACTTGAGTAAAGATACTGTACTGAAGTCATTGTTTATTTAATGAATTACATTTACTGAGTTACTGTCCACCACTGCATGGATATAACATTATCTTATACGCTGTTTTATTTATGAATTTGCAGGACGTGAATAAAGATGACCTGAGCGACAGCTACGTTAATCCTGTCCTGAAGATAATGGTGTGCAGACAGAGTGTCCTAAACTTCTAGATCTGAGGAAATTGTTTATTCACTCTAAAAAGCAGCTTTTCTGAGCTGCTGTCCTGCTGTTCATTGTGTCTGAGGCTTTTGCTGAAATCTGGTGAATACTTGAGTTCCTGTTTGCTAGAAATCTGCCCATAAGAAAAATGTTATTTATGTTCACATATTTACTACATTAGTTTTTACTTTGTTATTTGAAGATTTTACTATAAATTAAAAAGCGTTATCTTCTGCTGTGCTAAAATGACTTGTTCTTAGACTGCATACTGGGCCAGTCTGGATTCAAGGATCAGTCTTCAAAACCTTTGTAAATATGACTGTAAACAGTGAGCACAGTACAGTCAGAGACGTGTTTTCAGATTTAGCGATGTATAAAATTAATTCATTTTCCTAAAGTCATTCTTTAAACGTAATGCTCTTTGTTTTTTTTTACTTTTTTTTTCAGTGAAAAACTATAAACATGCACTTTTATTATTGACACTTAATGCACTGTTGGTCTCTAATAAAAATAATGTATTACATGCCATCCATGTGTTGAGTCAGTAAGACTTGTTCTGTTTACTAAAGAAATCTTTGAGATTCATGTAAATATTTGAATGTTTACATTTCACCAGAATTATATTAGATTATGTATCAAATTATTTCAGTAAAAATACACGACTGGACTGATTTTAGTAATGTTGAATGTGTGTCATGCTGGGTCAGGATCAGTGAACACAGGGAAACACTTGCAGGGATGCAGGACTTTAATGAAAAACGGGACACAGGGGAACAAAACAGACACGCAAAGCTAAATCAGAGGTTCAGGAATCTAGTGGACAAAACTGGAAAGTAAGGAACAGAAACACAAACCGGGTAAAGTAGCACACCTGGGACTGGGAGGTAGCTGAGCGGTATACGAGAGAACAGGACCCTAAACTAACCGAACACACTGTGAGGAGTTTGGACGAGGATACAAAAGGAATCGAAACTTATGAAGGAAAAACTGTGAAGCAGAGCTTCAGAAATAACCACCAAAACAAAACGACTTCTGATAAAAACCATAAACAAAAACCAAGAACCTGGAGCTACGAAGCAAGACTTCCAAAACCAGAGAGCTGGAAACGCTGACAGAAACAAACAGGAACTACCAGAGCAGACAGAGTAACGAGGACAACAGACCACAGACCAAACCTGCAGCGACAGACTGTCCTCCCCCTTTGAGCAGCCCGTAGAGCGCAGTGCTGCAGAGGCTGCAACAGCTCTAATTCAGACACCGGCTGAGTGAAACGCTGCGGCTTAAGCAGCTCCAGTCTCAGCTGCTCAGAGCTGCGCTAACGAGGGAAGCCGGCCGCAGAGCGCATGCGCAGCCGACTTCCGGAATCCCCGCCTCCTTATTTGGGCTTGGGGGCGGAGTCCGGGGATCGCCCTGGGGGAGCGCCAGACAACGCAGGCCTGACAGTGCGACATTATGGAGCTGTAATTAGGAAGCTAATATTGTCTGCAGAAATGAAATAAACTTCACTAAAAGAAAGAACTGATTGAAGTTCAGTTCACTAATTTAATCTATGTAACATTTAAGTCTTGAAACTGAGTTGAAGTTACTTAAATATATCTGAAATTAAACACAGAAAATTGCAAAAAAAACTAATGTAAGTAAATTTTACTCATCATGTTGTTTCAGTGTCCTTCATCTGGATTCCACAGGATCTGTTGTATCAAAGCCTGGTTACTGTCAAGTCAATCAAATTTATTTGTATAGCGCTTTTTACAACTGTTGTTGCCACAAAGCAGTTTTACATAATTAGTAATTAGTAAAAACACAAGAAGACATGAAAGTATGTATTAGTATTGTATTAAACTGTTTATATTAGGCTGTTTATATTAAACTGTTTATATTAGGCTGTTTATATTAGGCTGTTTGTATTAAACTGTTTGTATTAGGCTGTTTATATTAGGCTGTTTATATTAAACTGTTTATATTAGGCTGTTTGTATTAGGCTGTTTATATTAGGCTGTTTGTATTAGGCTGTTTATATTAGGCTGTTTGTATTAGGCTGTTTATATTAGGCTGTTTGTATTAAACTGTTTGTATTAGGCTGTTTATATTAAACTGTTTATATTAAGCTGTTTATATTAGGTTGTTTATATTAGGCTGTTTATATTAAACTGTTTATATTAGGCTGTTTATATTAGGCTGTTTGTATTAGGCTGTTTGTATTAAACTGTTTATATTAGGCTGTTTATATGAGGCTGTTTATATTAGGCTGTTTATATTAGGCTGTTTATATGAGGCTGTTTATATTAAACTGTTTATATTAAGCTGTTTATATTAGGTTGTTTATATTAGGCTGTTTATATGAGGCTGTTTGTATTAGCCTGTTTGTATTAGGCTGTTTATATTAGGCTGTTTGTATTAGGCTGTTTATATTAAACTGTTTATATTAGGCTGTTTATATTAGGCTGTTTATATGAGGCTGTTTGTATTAGGCTGTTTATATTAGGCTGTTTATATGAGGCTGTTTATATTAGGCTGTTTATATGAGGCTGTTTATATGAGGCTGTTTATATTAGGCTGTTTATATGAGGCTGTTTATATTAGGCTGTTTATATTAGGCTGTTTATATGAGGCTGTTTATATGAGGCTGTTTGTATTAGGCTGTTTATATTAGGCTGTTTGTATTAGGTTGTTTATATTAGGCTGTTTATATTAGGCTGTTTATATTAGGCTGTTTGTATTAGGCTGTTTATATTAGGCTGTTTATATTAGGCTGTTTGTATTAGGCTGTTTATATTAAACTGTTTATATTAGGCTGTTTGTATTAGGCTGTTTATATTAAACTGTTTATATTAGGCTGTTTGTATTAGGCTGTTTATATTAGGCTGTTTATATTAAACTGTTTATATTAGGCTGTTTGTATTAGGCTGTTTATATTAGGCTGTTTATATGAGGCTGTTTGTATTAGGCTGTTTATATTAAACTGTTTATATTAGGCTGTTTGTATTAGGCTGTTTGTATTAGGCTGTTTATATTAGGCTGTTTATATTAGGCTGTTTGTATTAGGCTGTTTATATTAAACTGTTTATATTAGGCTGTTTGTATTATGCTGTTTGTATTAGGCTGTTTATATTAGGCTGTTTGTATTAGGCTGTTTATATTAGGCTGTTTGTATTAGGTTGTTTATATTAGGCTGTTTGTATTAGTTTTCCAGCAGAGAGAGAAGTGCAACTTCACAGTGGTCCACATCTGCTCTGCTCCCATGATGAAACTGATGTCTGCAAAACGAGCTGAAAAAAAGGACCTGTTGCTCTACTGCTTCAGAAGTAACAATGAAGATGAAGATGAAGATGAAGATGATGATGAAGATGATGATGAAGATGATGGGACATCTACTAAAATACAAACCTCTGCCCTGACTTGGTGGTTTTATTGGAATGTACTGCATATGTTTTTTTGAGCAATGCCTTAGAAACTCTTTTTTTAGTTCTTTAAAGGCGTTGTTCCAAAACATTTCTGTTGCGCTCTTGGGTTTAAGAGTGAAATTTAAAATTGCTCATTAAAAATTGTAATTACACTCCTGAATTACCATTTTTTTAATTCAGTGTTCATTTGGTTCATGGGCAGCAGATTCCAAAACAGTGTGTAAGTGGATAAAGTAAGTTTTATTTATTTAATATTTTTAATTATTTAATAATATTTTAGCATTAAATGAATATTTATTTATGTTCTAACCACTTCCTTATAAATATATTACAGCAATAAAAAAAAGGAGCGTAAGAGTGTAAAGGTCTGAAAACTACACATTCCAAGATTTTCAGTAATGGTCTGCTGCGCTTAATGGTGAGATCTTTGCCAACAACCACTTTAGGACCTTTGGTCAGGACTGATGCTACAAAACATATAAAAAACTCTAATGTACCAACATCAAAACTAATAAAATAATTACTACATGTCTTAAATTAAATCAAAATACAACTAAATAATGCAATAATCTGTTATAGTAAAATGTTTATATTTATTATTTTGTAAAATTACTTGAAACAATTCATTTACTTGAATACAGGCCGGTGGCACTGACTTCCCATCTAATGAAGTCACTGGAGAGGCTGGTCCTCAACCACATCCGCCCTCTGGTGAGCCCATCCATGGACCCTCTTCAGTTCGCCTACCAGCCTGGTGTCGGGGTGGATGATGCTGTCATCTATCTTCTACACAGAGCTCTTTCTCACCTGAAGAAGCCCGGCAGCACTGTGAGGATCACCTTCTTCGATTTCTCCAGTGCTTTTAACACCATACAGCCAGGCCTCCTAAAGGACAAGTTAGGACATTGTGGAGTGGACAGTCACCTGTCAAACTGGATACTGGACTACCTCACCAACCGACCACAGTATGTGAGGGCACGGGACTGTGTCTCTGACTTGGTGGTCAGCAGCACAGGAGCCCCTCAAGGAACGGTCTTGGCACCGTTCCTCTTCACCCTGTACACTGCTGACTTCATGTACAGCTCACCAACCTGTCACCTCCAGAAGTTCTCTGATGACTCAGCGATCGTCGGCCTCATATCCAATGAGGAGGACAGCGAGTACAGAGAACTTATTCAGGACTTTGTGGACTGGTGTCTGCAGAACCACCTTCAGATAAACGCTGGAAAAACCAAAGAACTGGTAGTGGATTTCCGCAGGTGCAGACACCCCCCTCCATCAGTGAACATCCGGGGTATGAACATCGAGAGTGTGGACTCTTATAAATACCTGGGTGTTCATCTGAACAACAAACTGGACTGGTCAGTCAACACTGCTGCTCTCTATAAGAAAGGCCAGAGCAGACTCTACCTGCTGAGGAGATTGAGGTCCTTTGGAGTGCAGGGAGCACTTCTGAGGACGTTCTTCGACACAGTGGTGGCATCTGCCATCTTTTATGGAGTGGTCTGCTGGGGTAGTAGCATCTCGATGGCAGATAAGAAGAGACTGGACAAACTCATAAAGAGGGCCGGCTCTGTCCTGGGGTGCTTCTTAGACCCAGTGCAGGTGGTGGGAGACAGGAGGATGACAGCCAAGCTGGCATCCATGCGGAAGAACAGCTCCCACCCCATGCATGAGACTCTGGCAGCACTGGGCAGCTCCTTTAGCGACAGACTGCTTCACCCCAAGTGTGTGAAGGAGCGGTATCGCAGGTCCTTCCTTCCTGCTGCCGTCAGACTACACAACCAGCACTGCTCCCAGCGGACCACATACACACACACTTAACCACATACACACACACTTAACTACACACACATGTTCATGTTCAGGGAATACTATGTGCAATATCCCATCCCCATGTGCAATTAAGAGTCTTTTACTGTAAATAATATTGTTTATTGCTTTTTTAATTCTTATTTATATTGTGTGTATATAGTGTAAATTATTTATCCAAATTTTTTGTAACTGAGTGTCCTGCTATCCCTTTCTGCTGCTACACTGTGAATTTCCCCACTGCGGGACTAATAAAGGATTATCTTATCTTATCTTATCTTATCTTAATGTAATATTCAGTTGGTTTTGTTACGGGGCGGTCAGGGAGAGGACCCAAGTGCAGAGAGGAAAGCCTGTAAGGACAGGCCTTAATGTGTGATATAAGGTTAATGTAAGTGTGGTTGATGTGACTGTGGGTGCTTTTGTGTACTCGTGGGAGAACAGTTGCTCCCAGCTGGGTTTGAACCAGCAACCCTGGCAATGGAGGTCCCACACCTTACCACTGCACCACCAGCAAGCACAGGCAAGTGGTGGAGTTGCACCCCTTAAAACAATGAAAAATAGGGGGGGGGGGGGGGGGGCACAACCTGGCAGAGGACAAGGCGGCGTAGTTCAGACTTAGGATATTTAGCACTAAAACAACTGAAGAAAAACAAATGCAGGGAAGGAACTGAAGCAGCTCTTAAAACAAAGGAACTGAGGTTCAGTGATTCACGTAAACTCTTCAGCTGTGCTCTCTTCAGCTTCTCTCTTTCAACCCTGTTCTCTTGTTCTGCAACTTTTCTTCTTTCAAGACTTTTATTTTTCTATTTCCTTTTCAGCTTGTTTTCTTTCATCTTTTCAAACATCTCTCTTTCTTTCACGTCTGTGTACCGTACCGGTCACCCCTCAACAAAGGTGGAACAGAGAAGCTCCAGGTCACATCTTTAAATGCTGTGATGACCAGGTGTGTCTGGTTGTCACTGATGACCTCTAGGATCTCTGGGGATTGGAGTTCCCTTGGGTAACCGTGCCTCGCCGCTGTCGCCCTCTGCTGGTAGGTGGCGGCAGACACACTGACCCCTTACAGGTTTAGTATTTTCCAAATGTTTTAATGTGGGTTTTCCTTCATTGCAGCCAAATTTGAGAATGATGATTTGTAAAATTTGCATGTGTTGATTAGCTGCATTGTAAGAGCCTCATCTTTAAAAAAGTGCACCACAACACAACACAACACAACAACACAACACATCACACAACACAACACAACATAACACACAACACAAAAACACAACAACACAACACAATGCAACAACACAACACACAACAACACAACAAAACAACACAACACTTCAACAAAACAACAACACAACACAACAACACACCACAACACAACACAACAACACAACACAACACAGCTGCACAACAACAACACCACAACACAACACAAAACCACAACACAACACAACACACAAAAACACAACACAAAAACACAGCAACACACCACAAGAAAACACAACACAATACCACAACACAACACAAAAACACAACAAAACAACACAACACAACAAAACAACAAAACACAACACAACACAAAAGCACAACACAACACAAAAAAACAACACAACACAACACAACACAAAACAACACAAAACAACACAACAACACAACACAGCTGCACAACAACAACACCACAACACAACACAAAACCACAACAACACAACACAAAAACACAACAACACAACACAAAAACACAA